>NW_013668405.1:23607-35139 GCF_000517525.1 Limulus polyphemus | reverse complement strand
GATCCGAAACTATAAATATTGTAATTTCCCCAACTAGAATAACTACGGAAGAAAGTATTACGATTGATCCGAAACTATAAATATTGTAATTTCCCCAACTAGAATAACTACGGAAGAAAGTATTACTATCGGTCCGAGACTATAATTACAGTAATTTCTCCAAACAGTTTGTTTGTTTTGTTACGACAGCGGAGGTCACGTGACTCTAGTAACACGTCACGCGCCTCTAGAACGTTCATGAAGCCTCGGGAGGTTACTGGATTTCGGTATTCTTGTACATATAAAACGGTCAAGACGTGACGGCAACAATGGGTAATTGAACTGCGGGCAGAGAGAGACATATTGTTGAGTCGAGCACGTGAGGCGTTGGTTGTGAATCATAGCGTTTGTTATAGCGTGACTATGAAAATTAAGTGTATTGCAAAGTTGTATTCAGAAAGAATAAACCAGTTTTATTTAAGAAAAGACTTGTATTGCTAAAGTTTCTTCGGAAAGCATTTTTACGGAAAATTAACTAACGAACGGAGGCGTAACAAATTGGTGTAACAGAGTGGGATAAAAAAAAATGGAAACGAGAAGCAGCAAATCAAACTACAGCTTAGAAGACTTGATGGCAGCAATACAAGAGCAGCAAAAGAAACAAGAAGAGAGACAACAGCAGTTGCAAGAAAACCTGCAACAGTGGCAGCTCGAACAACAAAATAAACAAGAAGAGATATTACAACAGCTATTGGAGGAGAAAGAACATAAACAAGAAGAGAGACTACAGCAGTGGCAACTGGAACAAGAAAGGAAACAAGAAGTTTTACTAATGTTTTCCATTTGTTTTCAAAGCGAATTAAATGCATTAAAGGATGATCTATTGTCTTTTACACAAGAAGGATACATTAACCATCGACTTAATCAGCCCCAGACAATGGGAAGCCCCTTCTAGACCCCGCAGCTAAACCCTAATGCAGACATCTTCAGTCCTGTTAGAAGTCACATCCCAGATATGAATATCAGCAGTACGAAGGAAGCCACAGTAATTCGATGGGAAGGCACCATGGGAAGCATATAGAGCACAATTTGAGCTCCTGGCAGAAATGAATGGATGGACAGAGGAGCAGAAAGCAGTATATCTAGCAACGAGCTTGAAGGGACAACCACTGGAAATACTTGGACAGTTGTCAGCAGCCAACAGACACAACTATAGAGCACTGGTAGCGGCTCTAGAACTCAGGTATAGAACCCAAAATCAGTTTGAAGTCTACAGGGCTAGGCTTAGGATGAGAGTCCGTGCTAAAGGGGAGAGCCTGCAAGAGCTGGCACAGGACTTGGAAAGTATGGCACACAAGGCCTACCCAGCTTCGCCACCCGATCTCCTTAAGTTGTTGCTGAAGGATCAGTTCGTAGATGCCTTGGACAGTCCACAACTGAAAATACAAGTGAAGCAAGCACATCCCTCTACTATGCATGATGCAATGGCCAGAGCTCTTGAATTTGAATCCTACGTTAAGTCCAGCACAGAGGCACCAAGGTTGGTACAGTCATCAGGATTCAAGGCCAGAGAAGTTTGAGGGACTTTGCTGGCACTGTAATAAACCTGGGCACAAGAGAGCTCAATGCTGGCAACTTCAACACAGGGAAGATGCCATGGCAGGAAAGGCTGTTACCCAGAAAGGTTGTTGGAACTGTGGAAAGTAAGGACATATGAGGAGCCAGTGTAAGAAGAATATTACCAACAAGTCAGCCTCAAGGAGACCAGTAGTGATTGGTGTTGAGGGACACTCACCAACCCTCATCATGAAAGTCCCAACAGCTAAGTGTAAAATGCCAAGCACACATAGTGTCTATGTGACAGGAAAGCTGGATGGCCAAAAGTGCAACTTTGTCATAGATTCTGCATCTCATCAAACCCTTGTGAGCATCAAGGTGCTGGATCACGAAGGAGTACCAGAAGCTATACAGAAGCTCTGTGGTGTGGCAGGACATTCTGCAAGGTTCTGGGGACCAGTGTGGGTAACTATTGAGCTCATGGGCATAAAGGACAGACACAAAGTATACTTGGCTGACATTGAAGACGAATGCATATTAGGGTTGGACTACTTACTACCGAGGAAGTTTGAAATTAATTTTGATAAAATGATGTTTGGAAACAACAAAGGCCAAGTTCCGGTAACTGTTAAAAGAGAGGTTGAACTAATTAGGTGCCATCAAGCTTAAATCAAAGTGAATGAAGGAGTTGATGATGGTGAAATGGAACCATGTATTGATATTCAATCAGAGCAGGAGAAAGACCAAGATTTGAAGCCAATAATTGATTTTCTAAAAGCAAGTGTTTGCGCCCTGGGAGAAGGTGTCTAGTCTAAGCCCTGTGACAAAGCACTATTGGGCACAATGGGACCAGTTGAAACTTGAAGATGGTATTCTTCTCCAGAGATGGGAAAGTGACGACCTGTCAAACGGTTATACCGAGAAAGTTACGGGAAGTGGTGCTGCGTCAATCCCATGATACTTTAACAGGACAACGTCTCGGAGTTAAGAAAACATTGAGTCACCTACGACACAGATTTTACTGGATAGGTATGAGGCAAGATGTGGAAGAATGGTGCATGACATGCAGTACATGTTGTGCTAAAGGGGGACCCAAGCATAAGGGACGTGCTCCAATGAAGTTATATCAAGTTGGCACACCAATGGAAAGAGTAGCCGTTGACATTGCTGGTCCTTTGCCCCAATCTCGTGCTGTAAACAAATACATTGGTGTGGTGATGGATTATTTCACCAAGTGGTCTGAGGCATAATGCAATACCAAATACAGGAACTTCGGCTATTAGTGATTTCTTCTTCAGATTTGGTATGCCATACGAACTGCATTCAGATCAAGGCCGTAACTTTGAATCAGCTGTGTTCCATGAATGCTGCAAGTTGTTTGGCATACGAAAGACCAGGACAATGCCACTCCACCCACAGTCCAATGGGATGGTAGAAAAGTACAACTGGACACTAGGACAGGAATTGGCAAAGTTTTGTAATAGCCACCAAGATGACTGGGATGTTTTACTCCCTCCATTGTTGATGGCCTATAGGACAGCAGAGCATGAAGCCACTGGATACACTCCAGCAAAGTTGATGCTTGGTCGGGAACTTCGGTTGCCAGTGGATCTGTTAACAGGATGCCCACCTGATGAAGAGTTGCCTGAAAATGTGTCAAGAGTTTGTGAAAGTGTTATCGGAAAGGATGGATGATATTCACCAACAAGTGTGTTCAAACTTGAAAACGTCTGCTGATTAGATGAAGTTATCTTATGATAAGAGATCTACTGAAGTTAGCTTTGTACCAAGAGACAAGGTGTGGTTGTATAATCCCAGGAAAACCAAAGGGAAGTCTCCTAAATTGTCTTCTCCATGGGAAGGCCCATATGACATAGTGGATCGTCTCTCAGACGTGACTTTCCGGATAAAATGTGGTCGGCGAAGTAATCCAAAGGTGGTGCATGCCAACAGACTTTGGCATTATCACGGTCCAGGACATTTCAGTTGGAACGAAGTGAGTTATAGCGTTTGTTATAGCGTGACTGTGGAAATTAAGTGTATTTCAAAGTTGTATTTAGAAAGAATAAATCAGTTTTATTTAAGAAAGGACTCGCATCGCTAAAGTTTCTTCGGAAAGAAATTATACCGAAAATTAACTAACAAATAGAGACGTAACAACTGTTTAGTGTAAGATTTATTATTTAGTTCACTTAGGGATCTAATATTTAATGATTATTTAATTTTCATAACAAGAGTGTTAAAAGTTAATTATTTTAAAAGGATAGTTGTTGTTGTTGTTTATTATTAAGCACAAAGCTACACAAAGGGCTATCTGTGCTCTGCCCACCACGGGTATCGAAACCCGGTTTGTAGCAGTATAAGTCCGCAGACATACCGCTGTGCCACTGGGGGGCTAAAAGGATAGTTTTGACAAATTTCGTTACGTAACTCGGAAAGAGTAGTATATTGTGTATGTAGTTCAGTTGTTGTAAACTGACGTCATATTACTTGAATCTTCTGTATTTTTTTCGTTGCCGTACGTGCGCATTGTTACAACATAGCGTCTCGTGGTTTATAGAAAGTTCTAGGCCTCAGTTGGGCATATTTTAAAAGTGATAGTTATGACGAATTGCATTACGTAACTCGGAAAGAGTCGAACGTTGTGTGTTTACTTCAGTTGTTGTAAACTGACGCCACATTACTTGAACTTTCTGTATTTTTCTCGTTGCCTTAAGTGACTATAGTTATATCATGGTGTCTCGTAATTTGTGTAAGGTTCTAGTCCACAGTTGGGTAGGCGACCAAATCAGCAGAAGTTAAAAGTTAAGTCAGTGAAAGTGAAGTTAGCCTGTGTTATTGTTAGTTCAGCCATAAAGGGTGATATCTAAAGTGATTGTCACAGTTTAACAGAAAAAAAGGAGAATAATTTATATTGTCAAAGGGTGAACCCGCCTGTGTGGACTTTGATGAAAAGGAAACAATTATATAAAGTTCTGGATACGACTGTTGTAACCTACAGTATAACGTAAGTGAATTTATCACAGATCGTATAGTAAGAAACAGAATAGAGAAAAATAACTCGTCTTGTCAGTTGGGTTCTAAATTAATTGAACCACTCTTTGTGTACTTCTGACAAGAAAGGAGAGTTATTCAGAATTTTAGATACAACTGTGATATCCTATAGTGTGAAGAATTTTTGTATTATTTTAAAACAAGTGGATTGTGTGCTGTCCGTTTATTGTTCGAATTTATCGCCAAGAAGTCACAGACACCAATGGTAAAGAATCTGACCACATAAACCTGATATTTGGAGAACCAGCCAGGATTATACAGTGGTAAAAGACAGTGAAAGAAGACGTGAATGACAGTAAAATAAATAGGCCTATATATATATATATACACACACAGCTGTAGTGGTAGCGAAAATATTAAATATTACACACATGCTATTTAACCAGTCAACTGACTTTAATAAATGGATCAAAAGAGGTGAACATCTTGGACTCAAAGATAATGAACTATGAGAGTTTTGAAACAACAACAAGAACTAGAGAGAGAAGAGCAGCAACAGAAGAGAGGAAGAAAGACTAAAAGAAGAACAGGAAATAGAGAGGGAGAATAAGAGCACAAATTGAGAGAGAGAAAAAGGAGAGAGAAGAGTAACTGCAGATAGAGAGAAGAATTGTACAATTGAAAGAGGAGAAAAGAAGAGAGAGAATAAAAGTACAAATTGAGATTGCAAAGTTCATCCAACAGAAAAACGAAGGATCCAAGAATGACAATGAGGTCAGGGCCAGTCAACCCAAGTTGCCCAAATTTAATTAATAGAAAGATGACATGGATGCTTTCCAGGAGACTTAGTGTGTGAATTAAGAACAGTCTTTATATACAGTATAAAATATCATTGTAAGTATTTTTCTAAAAGAGGGGCTTATTGTCAGATATACAACTGTTTTGTTTAAGAATTATTATTTAGTTTATTTAGTGATTTAATATTTTATGTTTATTTAATTTTCATAAAAAGAGTGTTAAAAGTTATAGTTGTAACAAGTTTCATTACGTAACTCGGTATGAGTCGTACATTATGCTATGCGTGTAGTTCAAATGTTATAAATTGACGTCACATTACTTGAACCTTCTGTATTTTTCTTGTTGCCTTAAGTGAGTATTTTTAGATCATGTTGTCTCGTAATTTGTAGAAATTTTTAGTCCTCAGTTGGGCAATTTATATATAGGCGACCATATCAGCGGAAGTTAAAAGTTAAGTTTGTGAAAGTGATTGTTAGTTTAGCCATAACAGGTGATATCTAAAGTGAGTGTTACAGTTTAACAGAGATAATGGAGAATAATTTGTATTGTCAATGGGCGAACTTGCCTGTGTGTAGTTTGATGAAAATAAGACAATTATTTAAAGTTCTGGATACAACTGTGATAACCCATGGGCTAACGTAAGTGAATTTATCACAGATCGTATGAAAAAAACAGTTTGATTTGTTTTGAATTTCATGCAAAGCTACACAAGGGCTATCTGCACTAGTCGTCCCCCATTTATTTAGCAGTGAAAGACTAGAGGGAATGCAGCTAGTCATCACCACCCACTGGCAACTCTTTTACCAATAAATAGTGGGATTGGCCATCATAATGCCCCCATGGCTGAAAGGGTGAGCATGTTTGGTGGGATGGAGATTCGAACCTCAGATTGCAAGTCAAATGCCCAAACCACCTAATCATAGTAAGAAACAGGGTAGAGAAAAATAATTCGTCTTGTCAATTGGGTTCTAAAGTAATTAAACCAGCCTGTGTGGACTTTTGACATTAGAGTTTTAGATACAACTGTGATATCCTAGAGTGTAAATAAATTTTGTATTATTTTAAAACAAGTAGATTGTATGCTGTCCATTTATTGTTCGAATTTATCACCAACAAGTCACAGACACATACGGTAAAGAATCTAGCCTCATAAACCAGACAATTTGAATATGTGGTCGGTATTATGTATAATCAGTTATTCGATCAGTCAGTAGAGAAATTGTGCAAGCTAATTAATTTGCACATTAGTTGTAATACCATTGGTGAGGTATTTGCGATAAAACGTCATTTGTAAACTTGGGTCTACAAATTAAAACGACGTTATGTTACGTCTCTGTATGTTTGTTTGTTAATGTTTCTACGATACAAGTCCTTTCTTAACTAAAACTTGTTTATTCTTCCTCAATACAACTTTGCAATACACTTAATTTTCACGGTTACTTTGACTTAAACACACACTATAGCTCACAACAATTCACTCACTTTCTACCGCGTTTGACTCAATTGTCCCTCTCCATATCCGCCTGTCAGCAACTATAGTTTCGGTCTCTGTATCTGCTATCCTCGGTTCCCGCTGACCGTAACTGCTGTCCTTGGTTCCCTACTCTCTCTCCTTGTCTCCTTTGTCTAGCGCACTTATATACGATAATACCGGCCGCGTAGCCTGTTCGAGAATCTTCTACACTCTCCTCACTGCTACCAGTGTCACTTGACTTCCGCTGTCGTAACACACTAGCGTTTATCGCGAATCTTCTAGATACTCGTCACGTGACCCCCGCTGTCGTAACAGTTACAGCACTGGTGTCAGAAGAGGGATTATTTTAGGGAAAATTAAATAGAACTTTGAATATACTTGAAACTAAACTTCAACTCTTTAAAATGAAGGTCACACAAAATAAAAAAGAACAAAGGGACAGAAAAGTAGAAAAACGAAACAGGAAATTAATATAAAAAATTAATCTGATTGAAGAAAAGTTTAATGAAGCCACTGGAGATGAACAGAGAGATTACAACAACATTATTGAAAAAGTACAAAAATATATGAATGAAGCAAAGAAAGACATCAATGAGAAATAACATACGTGACGTAACAAAACCTCTGGAAAATGAGTTATTAAATGCAAAGATTAAATCAGCCACACTCTTTTTACATTTAGCTCAAAAGCCCAAATCTAAAACACCATCTGTTACAAAATATGGAATAGAATAGTTTATTTGATCTATAACTATTATCACTGCTGCTGTGCCATCTGTTACTGCAGGATCTTCCTGGACTACTACAGTCATATCACTACTCAATCCAATTCCTGAATTTAGCTGGTTAGTTCAACAATGATCAATCAAGAAACCATCACACTGTGATGGAAGGTACCATGGAGGAGGAGAGGGGGCATACCAGGTTCAGTTTGAAATCACTTCCCAAGTGAAACTATTTGTCTTGCTACCCTTTTAAGACAACCAGCTTTAATGACATTAAATAACCTTCCAGCTGAGAGATGTAACAAATTAAATATTGGCATCTGCCTTATCCAACAGGTTTGGAGTGACTCACAAAAAGGAAATACCCCAAACAAGTTTTAAAAACAGAGTACAGAGGAAATAAAAGGTTTGCCCAATCATTTTACCAAGCTGCTCCTCATGGAATGACAGATTTGTTGTCATGTAACCAATATATAGATGCCATAATTGATAAGGATATGAGAATTAGGGTGAAGTAAAGTAGATGTACACTGTACATCTTTAAAAGAACTATGATGTTGGTGATGAACTTAGAAACCCTTATATTTGCACATAAACTACTAAAAGCACGATCTAGAAGTTGAATCAGCAAAACCTGAGGTACTGAAATATCAATTCCTCCTAACAATAGTGTAGAAGGACTGAAAGAATTTATCAAACAGCTAGTTACACAAAACAGAAGAAATGAACTACAAGAAAATAGCTGTTTCAAGTGTATCTTGAAATGGCATATTGAGAGGAGCTGTGGATTAAGGCCTGTATGGAATATGAACGTCTTCCAGGGAATAATAGAAAGAGGAGGCTGTTATAATTGTAGAGAATAGGGCTATTACAGCCAAGACTATATGAACTCAACAACTGTTATCAAACCAATAAAACAATATCACGATAATGTGCTTTTGAACCAAATCAGATCAAATGAACAACAAATGGCTAACCAGACATAAAAAAGATAGGAACTAGCTGAATTTTATGGGGCAAAGTTCGACTGGGAATACTCCACCTATCCCAAATGAGAAAAGAAGTTCATTATTTGAGAAAAATCGTTCACGAGTCCATGGGTTTGTTGGTGGAAAACCTTGCAGTATACTGATCAACACTGGTTCTACACATACAATTGTTCAATCTAATTTGTTAATGGAAGATGTGAAATTGTCTCTAAGAGATGAAGAAAGAGGAGGGATTGATGTGAACAGCATAAACTTCTAACAAAAGGGAAGTTAGAAGTTACCATTACTATAGGAAGTTTCTCTATACCTTATGATATGTCTGTATTTATGACCACTGCCTGGGTTTGTTGTATCCCTACCACCCTAAAGATCTCTGGATCAAGTGAAACACAAAACATTGGTAATAGATATAGCATGGCTGGAATACTGTTATTGTACACTCTTATAATTTTGAAAACCCCTAAGGGACTAGGATAAGAATGTGGTACTTAAAATGCAATAGGGCTAATACTATAGTCTTATGACATGTAAAATTGTAATCATTCTTTTTCAACTTGTAAAAGGCATGCACACCATAACAATTATTACTACACCATAGATTGAACTTTCAGTGATCACTAAGAAGTGAAGTACTCATACCAGGAGTTATCAGCAATAAATATTCATCTAGTGACTGCAGTGTAATGGAACCAAATACTCTGGCATGTCCTGTGGAATTGGTGGTTGGAAGAGATCAAACGAATGTGAAGAATAAAGATGTCACACATTATTTTACCCTGGAAAGGCTTAAGTCAGCTTGTGATCAAATGAAAAGTACCTATGATTTTAATACTAATAAGACTAAATTTCATCAAGGTGACATGATAAGGCTAAACAGTTCTCATCACAAGAAATGATGAATTCCAAAGTTAGGTACAAGTTTGGAAGGCCATACCTCTTATGAAAAGGATAAATAATGTGGATTATAAAATCCACCGTGATCATATTTGGAAGTACATCAGTGAGATAATGGCCAACTGTGTAACTCCAGAGAAAAATTTGTAAGCACAAAGTCACACTGCTCAGGAACCAAGTGTTCATGTTGAGACTAGTTCCAGAGTATCAACAAAGATAGAGCTACCAGTAAATTCATTTGACCTCATACCTAGGAAAAAACTATCTCAGTGACAGGAGAGCCAGTAACAACAACAAAGACACCATCACATCTGTATACCCACAGGCCTCAGAAGAGAAAACCACTAAAACGACTTGATGAATGAAGAGTTTAGTGTAGTTTTATTTCTGCATTAGGACTGTTTAAGGAACTTCACAATTCAGTAAGGGGCCTGTGTTTAAAATATATTTTCAATATCATAATAGAGATATTAACTAAAGAATGCATCACATTAAGATCAAATAAGTCCTAGAATGTTCTAGATGACCTCAGAATAATCAAGTAACTTGACAAACACCTAGAAGTGAGACTTCAGTTATAAATACAACTTAGTAGAATGAAATAGTTAGCTAAATGTCAAAGTGAAGTGTTCAGTGTGTGAATGCCAAGTAGCTGTTGATCAAGTGTTTGTGTAAGCTAATCAGGAGGTAAGACAGTTTTCAGTTGGTAGAGTGACATTTTAGAGAGTGGCTGCTAAGATGATTTTTGGGATAGGAGGGTTATCTTATGAAGATGAGTTAAGATCTTTTAACCTGTTTTCTTTTAAGTAAGTAAGGGTAAGAGATGATCTTATTGAATTTTACAAGACTACCTGGAGGGGAATTGATAAGGGCCTCTGATTTTTTGTACTATTTTCTGAAGACAATTGTACAGAAGAATATAAGTTCAAGCTTTGGAAAAAAACAGATCTCCAGTTAAGACAGTTTTGTCTAAAAGAGTCATTGGCAGTAGTGAAGGCTAGCACTTTTTATGAATTGTTAACCAAAAGGTAGCCACAAGTATCTACAAACCCTACATTCAGCAAATGTTATATAGGTAATAAATTAAATACAAATAGCAAAAACAAAACAATCAAACACAAATGAACAACTAAAACAAATTCTTAATTCATAAAACATTCCACTTTTAAAAGAAATATACTAACAGCCCTGATCGAGCCAAAATGGCAAAGCACTGGCTGAAATAAAAAGTTTTTTATTATTATCAGGAGAGTAAGGGTAATTTTTTCTAACTTTACTGTCCAGTATGTTTAAACTGTTCTTGTACTACTAGCCTTGATTAAGTTGTAAGGGCAAAATGTTGGCTGAAACAGTCTTATTATTACCTAGAGAGTAATGTCATTTTTTTCTATCTTTATTGTCAAAATGTTTAAAGAGTTCTTGTACTACTAGTCCTGATGAAGCCGGAACAGCAAAAACACTGGATGAAATAAAAAAGTTTATTATTATTATTATATGAAGTTTTTATAACTTTATTGTCAAAATGTCTTATTATTTTACTATATATATAGGCAAAAAGTTGTTGTTCGCTTAACATTTTCAAAATGTTTCACACTTACATGAAAATATTTAGGATCAGAAAATCATGGTGACAGAGACCATTTGGTAAAAAAAAAAAGAAATTTAGTCTTGTACTATTGTACTTGAAATATACCAGAAGTTTCTTATCCTTTCAGTTTTAGACTGATGGGCATTTGTTGTTCATTTAAAATTTTCAAAATGTTTCGCAAATGGACGCATTTAAAAAATGTGTATATATTTAATGTATAGAGAGAGCAGTTCTAAAATATGACAAACATGCTATTATCTTAATTACACATCATCATAGGTCATTAAACTTTGGAACTGTTGAACTTTCCCACAGAAGGCTCTCAGCACTATTTAGTTTAAATTAACATTAAAATATATTTGTATCTAAATTTATTACAAACATGTGAGGAAAAATGGATGATTATGCAAAGTTTTATTTTCAATTTTCATTGTTATTAATGTATTTGCACCTGATTTATTACATATCCTAGCAAAAGTGAATGCAATTTGCATAACACCATTGAAAAAGATATTGTTATGTCTCTGGTCGTTA
>NW_013668405.1:10852-23532 GCF_000517525.1 Limulus polyphemus | reverse complement strand
ATTTTCACAGTCACACTATAACAAACACTATAATTCACAAGGAACGTCTCACATGCTCAACAATACGTCTCTCTCCCTGTCCGCAGTTCAATTACCCATTGTTGCCGTCACTTCTTACCGGTCTTATATACACAAGACTACCGAAATCTAGTAAAGGCTAGAGCATTCAGGAAGAGACAGGATCCTTCTAGAAGTTAATGACGTGTTACTAGTGTCACATGACTTCCGCTGTTGTAACAATATGTTGTTGCTCCTGCTAATAAAATATTGAGTACTATAAAGGTTTCTCATTGGAACGATGAAAATTTCTTGTTTTTTTGTTTAGTAGTTACGAAACTACAAACTATATTTTTCTATTCACATCAATACAAGCAGTAGTAATCATATTTGTTAAGTATAACCTATAATATGGTATGTATCCCCAACACACACACACACATACATTTTATGCCATTCTTTGTACAATTACAGAAACATAACACACCAAGTGACCTGCCATTTCCTAATGATCTACTATTTTCTATTTTAAAATATATTTCTGTTCTTAACTTATATATTAGAACCTAGTGGTCACATTCTTAACTAAACAGACAAGTAGAGGACTAACTCCCAGCCCCCCAGTGGCACGGCGGTATGTCTGCGGATTTAAAACGCTAGAATCCGGGTTTTGATACCCGTGTCGGGCGTAGCACAGATAGCCCATTGTGTAGCTTTGTGCTTCATTACAAACAAACATACTAACTCCAATAATTACCACAAATATTAATTAATAAAACTCAATATTTATTTGCTTTCTTTTTACATTTTTTAATATGTTATATATAACTTCAATATTATGTATTAACAACTAAGTGATAGAATTGAGCAAGTATCTAGAAAAGAATAAATACATTTTGTCTTACTTTATCCTTTCTTTTAATAATAATAATAATCTCATATAATTTTTTTTAAAGCAGTCATATTGCATTATTAACAATATTTTATGATATGGCACACATTTTTCTCACTGAAGATTTTTTTCAATTTAAGTGTATACTGTATATAAACTATATACCTTCTCCAGAGGGATTTAACACATAAGTATTTCCTTAGAGGGGAGACTCTAATTTTACCTGCACTAGTACTTGTAGAGTATTACTATTATTTCTAATAGTATAATTATTTTTAAAGTGGTCATTTCTAATGCATTTCTTCACACTAAAGCAAAATCGAGTTAGTAAAGATGTCATGAGAAGCAATTTCCATTAATATCCTGATGTTCTATTCCATAAAGAACACCACAATAAGCTTAAAGCAAACCAAAAACTTTACTCTTTTCCAATAAGATCACTGCTGTAATCTTTACTCTTAAAGATAAAAGTTACAGTATCAATGTTACGAATTCTTTCCCAATATTCACAAAATCTTATTACAGGGGTTTCCTGTTATACATCGTGAGGCATTCCTGGAAAGTGGGATGTACATCTAAAATGATATTAAGCAACACAATCTTTACATGTATTATGGGGGGGGGGGGATATGTTCCTGAAAAATTTTGGTCCACTTCTGAATAACTTTTTTAAAGGGTGTAAAGTGGCTTTTTAAACAACAGTTTACTATACAAAACATCCATGTGAACACAAATGTCTTTACATCCTCTGCCATCTTGACAAGGCAACGTTGATTCACACACATATTGGTAGTACAGTACACTATGCTTGGTAAAGTAGTCCGGGCTTGGTTGAATGGACTGACCATGTGATATCTTTCCCATGGGAATGAAGCTTGTAACCAAAACAAATTGAAGGCTAATAAAATTTGGTTTGTTAGAGTGATTATGATATTATATTGAGTAATTTATGTTAAATTTCATATTTATTGGAGGGGTGGTGAATACATTAGAGGAGAGGGGGATGCCTAGAGAAAAAAATGCCACATTTCTCACACTAAGGGAAAATCTGGATTTTTTTTAAATATTGTATTATAAAAGTAAGAACTTAAAACTTATATACTGTTAAAATATGGATTATTAGCTATGATTTTATGCTATGCTAATAGGTATAAAATAAACAAAAAGTAGTTTAATTCAATTTTGAATGTAAATCACTAAAACCCTTATGACATGCACAATAAAGAATGTCTGGGCAGAAAAGGTTAATACTCTAGTAATGAAACAAGGTGACATTGTTTCAAAAATATTGGTAGTAATTGGTAAGCACTACACCCGGAAAAGTACTTGACAATGTTAGAACACTCTAGTAACGAAACAAGGCAACATTGTTTGATACATGGGTAGTAATTGGTGAATGCTCTAATAATGAAACAACACAGAGTGATGCAAGATATAACGGGGACCCACTGTACTGATTTTAAGCCCAAATTTTTATGTCACTGTTGCCAATTGTACATAAAACCTAACCTGTGGTCATAGACTGAGAAAAACAAGTGAAATACAGATAAATTCACTGGCATAATTCTTTTAAATTTTTATACAATATGTATGCAAAAATTATATAGAACAAACACTGGGAATTTAAAACATATAAATATAAAGATAAGCCTTCAATAACCAGTGAGTTCTACAAATGTCTGGTCCACCTTGTTGAAAATGTTCTTTTACTTCTCATGAACCAGCTCATCTTTGAAAATTTGAAAAGAAGAAGAATCAAACAATTACTGCAAATAACCAACATTGCCACTACATAAAAAAATCACACAAAGATCTCATTAAATAATTTTATATAAAAATGTAGAGATAAGAAAGAATAGAAAAAAATACTTTATTATTCATGTAATGATTCAATTGAATATAAAATGCTTGTGTGATTTAAGAAAATTGTAATTTCTTAAATAAAAATACCTTTTATATATTTCACTGTACTTTACATAACGTTTAAATTTCATGCTTTTAAGTTTATTTTTGGAGTTAAGTTTGAAAAAAAAGCACAAAAAACTTAATGAATTTAAGGAAAATAGAAAAAAGTCAATATTAAAAATTACTTGATTTGTACATGTTAAAAAGTTAACTGGATTTTACAACCTCATCAACTGTTATTACAGTATTACTAAAAATAACCAGTGTTCCTCACACAGCCTATCAATTATATCTGACAAATCTTCACAATAACTGAAGTTCTAAAACTGATAAATGACAGTTACTTTTCAGCTAATCTATAACATGTTTTGAACCTTAAATATTTAATTTAGGTAACAGCTGAAGATGGATTACTTTAAGGTGTTCAGCTCTACAACAACTAAATATGCTGATTACAATAATACACTGTTGTATTTTTAATTCATTAAACATGCCTATGTGTGTTATTAGGAGCATTACAAAAGTTTTTAGTAACAGAAAGAAAAGGTATGTAATTTTAGTACTTTAGTTATTACTCAATCTCAACAAGAGGAAGACGAATATATCTTTACTAGAAACAAAAAAAGATGTGAAATCAGCTTTTGGAAATACATCTTAGAGTCAAAGACATTATTAAATTTTGCTAGTTATTTTTATTGTTTAAGTTTAATGACTTCTCAAAAAAACAAAGTTAAAAAAAAACCATTCCAGTTCTATTTAGTGCAATTTTGAAAAGTTCATGGATAAATGTTAACAGGTGAATAACATTGATAGTTTATTTATATATGTGGACATTTAGTATAAATGTAAAAAAATGAGTGTATTCACAATGTCAATGCATGCCATTTTTCACAGATCATAATCTACCTTAAGTAATATCATACTTTCAACATAACATAATGCCTTGGTCCATCTCAACTGTCCCATCCTCTAAACTACACTAAAACTATTAATAATTAAATTAAAAAAACAACACTTAAAGCCAGCCCTTATCATTCATATAGTTATCAAGCTTTCTCTTAAACTCAGTTAAATTTACACAATACCACACATCGAGGGAAGAAATCCAATATTGAGACAAATGCAACAAATTAATCTTTTTCAAACCTTTGAATATTCTAAATGTCTGAATTAGGACTGAGTTTGAGTGTAAGTTAATGTTTTCAAACAGCAAAGAGCTGTAAGATATTAAGTCCACTGACTTATGAAGTAACCCAGGCTTTAAAATACTTGAAAACAAAAACTTTAACTGTATAATTAAAATTATTCATAAACCATTTGGTTAAGTCAAATACATTTTTATTTCTAATCAAAGTTATAAACATGTAGTGGAGTTTCATTGCACAATTATCATGAATTTCTTACTTCAAAAACTGTAATTATGATAAATTAATATAACTTGAGGACACTCATACTTAACCAAACAGAATAGCTTCATACAACAATCGCTAATAAAATACATAAACCCTTAATGAAACAAAACTAAAACCAAGAAAACATGTAGTTAGGAATCACACAGGCCAACCTTTCACCATGTTGCAGGTATTATACCATATCACATGGAGGAAATTTCTTTCAGAGTACTCTCCACTTCTTGCTGTAGAGACTGGTTCTGCACTCGTTCTGTTTCCACCGTTTCTGGAACACAAGATTACACACACAGACTAAAATTCTTAAAGTGTATGTACACATTTGAATGACCACAATTTATACAATATCAGCAACTTCCCTAAAATTTAAGTAAAGAAAACTTTTAGGTTACATTACTTTAATTTTTTTCTTATGAGGTAAAAACTAGTATAAGATTAAAAATAATTATTTTTTCAGTACTTTAATTACAAATTATACAACTTTAAACTGTTGTATTTGGCCATTCATTTTTTGGTGAAGTTTTCATGAAGTCTGGAAATATGTAATTTAATCCAGAAAACAAATGAAACCATTTACCTAATTATAATTTTTTTTCCCCGTTTGTACATCTTTAGTTGTGAATTAAATATATCACAAATTAGAAAATTTGTGAAAGTAGCATTTACAAATATTGAATACTTCATTTCTGCTTGATTTAATAACTAAGGCCTATTTTGAGTGCTGTAATATACATTGGCATAAGGCAATAGGAGATTCAAGCCCACCGAACCCCCTACTCCCACCCAATTTGTTTTTAACTCACTTCAAGTTCAACTGTTATTAGGACTTGATGACACGAGAAATGAGGAAGCTCTTGACAAGCATTTTCCAATGGTTGATTGAATAGCAAACAATACTGATATTACTTACTCAGAACTGCACATTGAATTACCAAGTTCCCCCTCATTTTTTTTATATAGTACCGTATTTGATGCTGAATGCTCAAAGAATTAAATTTTCTGAAACATGTTGCCATTCTTCATGTTCATGATTGTTTAATGTTTCTAAATATAGAGAAAATCTCTATGTTGCAAACCTCATGTGCTAGAAATTCAATCAGTTGCAAAAGTCATTCAGTCTCTCAAACTGAAAGGAATGCAGCACATTTACTTTCATATGTTAAATAACAGGTTCACAGAGATATTGAAATTCAAGTTCTCATTACTGGTTGACTATTTCTAATCGCCAGTTATATCTTCATCCTTGTGAGCACTAATTTTTTGCACTGAAACTTGACAAAAGTAAGCTCCATAGCATCATACCAAAACAACAATTCAGTGGCTAGGTGATGGTGTTGGTTGAGTCTGAACAAATGAAATCAGTCTAGCTAGATTTTGTTCAAGACAATTTGTGGAATCACTTTGTAATCAATCACTGATGAAGATAGTTGTTTACATGCATCTTATATAGCACTTTCACAGTGAAAATTGTGTGCACATGCTCTATATTTAGGTACAGTTATCATACATACATATGGAATGAGATTCTTGGCTACACTATGATGCCTGCTTCTACTTTATAACCTGTCACTTCACATAAAAACATGCAACTTTTATATGCATATAGCTGTACATAACCTCAACAATGCATGTACGTATACTGGTGTATCAATATCAGTAATGAACAATTTTTTGTTGGGGGCTGATGCCTTTGGTAATATCTTGTGATACGTAGTGACCAGGATGTTTTCAAAATAATTTTGAATGTTATTTCTATTACTACCAGAAAAAACCATGACCCATAAATATTATTTAGTTTCAGATAAAAGGTATTCACCTTCAAGATTTTCCACTTCTTTCTGCAGTTTCTGTACAGAACGTTCTGCAATATCTGCACGACTCTCAGCCTATGTATACATATAAAAAAAGTAAGCAATTTTTACCTCACAATATATTTTTAGATAATGACATTTTACATGACCCTGCTCCTAAAAATGAAAACGTTTTGTTTGTGTGTGTGTATTGTGGGTTGAGACAAGTAAGAATATGTCATAACATAATATTGACAGATGGTTTAGAAAGCTTTCATGTTTATTAGATGGGCCAATTAAAAAAGAAAAACCCAAATACTTAAAAAATGTATATAAACTGACTTGCGTCAAACACAAGCAGAAATTACAGTAATTATGAATAGTTCTTTGCAATTCAAAATAGATTTCTAGATATACAAGTTAGAGTATCAAATACCACATCTCAACTGAAAAGCTCAGGTTGTTTAAAAAAGTTAAGAATAGTAAAAAGGGAAACATATTTCGAGCTTTAAATTTATTTTATTTGGTTGAAGATCGAGAATTAAAAAAAAAGAAGGTTTGCTCCACCACATTCTTGCTGTCACAGAGATGACAGTTAATAGATTTTGACAAAAATAAAATATTAGTAGGTGTAATTGTGTTATAGTCCATTGGAAAGATTTAAGAAATTATCACAGGAAATAACTTTATTTACCTCTTCCAAGATAGTATACAACTTTTTTTTGCCACGAGTATGAATATTATATTTGATATTCAACAGTTCAGCTAAACAACAACTAAATACTGTTATGAATTACTCTGATGTAAAAACAAGTGTGATGTTGTCACTGATGTTTACATAGTTCAACAACTTTTTTTTTTAAATTTTACACAAAATTACTTGAGGGCTATCTGCTCTAACCATCCCAAATTTAGCAGTGATAGACTAGAGGGAAGGTAACTAGTCAACAACACTCACCACCAACTCTTAGGCTACTTTTTTACCAATGAATAGTAGGATTGACTGCCACATTATAATACCTCCATGATTAAAAGGGTGAGCATGTTTGATGACAGGGATTTGAATCTATGACTCACAGATTGAGAGTTAAGTGCCCTAACCACCAGGTCATGACAGGCCAGTTCAACAGCTTGTGCTTATTTTATTAATGTGAGTAATGAAAATATCATATGATTGGGATCATGGAATGGAACAGATTCCATAGCAAAATATTTGGGAAATGGAAAAACATCAACAACTAAAAAGTTGTCAATTCTAGAAGGTAATGGTTTGAAATACAGACCATTTAAAGCAATACTGTAATATTATCAAACAAACAATCTATTGATAAAATTAATGTCTTTCATCTACAATTTCATGACTGTTTAACAACTCTGGTAAATTATTACTCTGTGTTAGTAAAAACTCACGTTTTTATGATAATGTTACTTACAAAAATTACTATTTTTTTTTCACTTAACAACACTATTGTATAGCTCAGCCAATACATATTCCAACAAATTCAAAAGGTTGGTATGAGTGGTAACTTCAGCCTGCAAGTTGTAGATTTATATTTATTCAAACTTTAATTTTCCTACATTATAAACCTTAGTAAAAAAGAAGACTATAATAAAGTTTTGTACATTGGTCACGTTTGTGGATATACACATGATATCCTTCTATTTAATTGTCAAGGTTTTCTTGAAATTGGCAAACAAAGGTTTCCACCAGAACTTATTCTGGAAGAAATGCTCTTTTGCTTATAACAAAGAACAATATTTGGATATCATCATCCTTAACCAAACACTTAAGTTCAAATTGAATTAGTTTTTATTTTTTTTAATTTTGAAGTTACAAACATTCAACTTCCAAATATAAATATTTGAACAAAAGCTATGTTACAACGTCTAGTATTTACAGCTCATTAGATACATCATAATTTCTTCAAAATTAGAAGATTTCATGGAAAATAGATGATAAAATGTTTTATTTTTAAATGAGGATTCTCCTCAACAATTTTATTATAATGATTATTCTGTATTGTTAGTTTAGTATATGGATTAAGGACTGATCTTAGCATCCTGGACTAGCCAAAATGAGATATTAGGTTTATGCATGAAAATTTATTAAGAGCAAGGGTACCCAACTGACAAAACAGTGCATTCTAATTATTATATGTAATACAGTTTGAGCATTAGCTTTAATTATCTATGCTCATTACTATACATGTTTTATTTTGATCTATGTAGGTAGCTTGCTATAATCAGAAGTTAATACCAATCTAACAAACATGTGAAGAACAAAAATCACAAAATTTTTATTTGAGGATGTATGTTTTAATACATTTTTTAATTTTTCAATGTATATGAAAATAACTATTTATCTCCAGTATTGGGAATAATGATAGAAATTCATAAGTGATAAACATACAAGAATCATAAACAATGAGTAATTGCAACAGAATGGTTTATTTATTAGTATCATACTTTGTTACATAGGATACAAAATAAAAGCAAATAAGCTATAAAAATGTACTAGTATTTTGTATTTGCTTTAAACAGAACAGCACTTCTTGATTTTATACTGTAAGAAGTTTGTTTTGTTGTTAAGTACACAATGGGTTATCTGTTTTATTTACATTTCCTAAACAGTGGTATTTGTGCAGCTACACATCCAACAAGGCTATTTCATGTCAACATGTTCTGGAGGTAACATACATACTTGTACTTGCAGCTAGGTCATTGGCAAGATCTACTGGATTGTATCACATAGATAACATACCCCAAATTGCTTAAATTATTATTTTCCTACACTGAAAATATATTTCTGATAGATACTTATCTCCTTTCACATGTATAGCTATTTTCATTCAGTGCTACCCTCTATATGCATAAAAAATTTTGCATGTCACAAGCCTTGAACTCCCACTTACCCCACAATAAACATGGTTCACAGCGTCTTCATATGTAAATCATCATGCACCAACCCTCCCACAATAGGATTTTGACACACCCTCCTGATGCATGCAACTCCCTCTATTCGATTCCACCAAACTATCACTTCGAGATAAGGCAGAAAGAAATCACTGGTTTTAAGTGAGGAGAAAGGGCGAGAAGTTTATAAGGAAGTAAGTACCTATTGGAAATATATTTTCAGTGTAGGAAAATAACTTCCAATATTGTATCTTACACCCTCTTTCAGACAGAACCGCACAGAAGCTGGGCACAAAATCAACCTCCAGGTCCTACCAAACAAAGGTGGGGTACATTTGTGAAATATGCACATCATCCCTAGATAGGACCACACAAAAGCTAGAGCACAACAGAGGTAATCCACTTCCCCACTCACCCTCCAGATAGAACTGCACAGCAGCTGGGTGCAACATCAACTTCCAGGACCCACTACACTAAGGTGAAGTACATAATATGAGGATCAAACACCACCTACACTGGATAAATGCCATCACTCTACTCTCTACTGAAGTGAAAAGATCACACTTAGGAAGACCCCTCCATGGTCCACCAGCTCAGAAATGGAAAGTGATAAGGACTCTCATACTTCACTAGAAGAACAAGGGGGGAACAAAATGCAGTGGTGAATCCGAGGAATGCCAGCATCAGAGACAGTGCAAGGGGTGACCACGAAATCCCTATTTTAAAAAGCAGATTGCTCCTGATATATTCAATAGAAGGGATGGCAGGGATGGTTCAGCTATCCTCTTCTGCTTTACCCATGTAAGTCCATGTGTTAGTATGGTCTGGAATGGGCATATTAATGAAGCAAATAGGAAAACCCACTAGTGATCTTGTGGAACATCCCATCTCAACAGTCTACATTACTGGCCATGGGTATACATCAAGATTGTTTGAATTAGCCACTGCCCAAAGAAAAGTTTGGTGGGACTGCTGATTGGGAGCCTAAAACAGCCTGGGCAAATACTCAAAAATCAGGATGATATATATATAGATGTACAGTAGGTTAGTCAGTAGCACTGGGACAGTATAACCAGGTTATCACCCCACTGGCCCATTCCACCCCTATCCCACACAACCCTCGCTAAGCTACCCTGCGCAACAACATACTACACTAGGGCCCAAACCCATAGAGGTGGATGGAGCAACAGAAGTAGCCAGGAGTAGCCTGTGCAACATCAAACCCAGATCGGACCACACAGTGGTAAGATTGCAGGTATCACCAACAGATCGACCTGTGTAACCATAGCCCACAAAGTGATCCGACTGAGGACCTTGCAACATCAACCCCTGGGACCCACCATAAAGAAGTGGAACAACAGAGTCACTGAGTGGGAGATAATATACCCCAGTATGACTTACAGATGGCTGTACAGTGTAGAATTTGAGAGATAGGTAGTATACCTGGACAGGCAATGCTCACCACTGAGCAGGATCCCTAGACCTAAAAAGGACATGCTACTGGATGGAAAACTAAATATAGAAAAGATAACTTAACAAGTCCCAGCCAAACCGATGTCTGGAGAATGGCAAAACGCATAAGGCAATACTCTGATAAGGAAGAAACAGCCACCCAATGCAGTTAGTGGAAGGTGAACATATGAGGTGTAGTCCACATGCCCAACTGAAGAACTTCTTCCAATGAAATACAGAGGTGAGATGCCAAGGAAAAGGTAAGGTGCCTGGTCTGATGCGGCAACACTTGGAACAGAGTGCAGGATGAAGGAGACAGGGAGGAATACAACAGTCTAATAAGTCAACAAACTCAACCTGTAAGGGTAGATGGAGAAGGGTCATGTACAGAAGAAAGTTGACAGGGAATGGGACATAAAAGCCTATCCAGGAATCAGACTGGGAATATACGTAGGAAATGGAGGGAAATTGGTGAGAAGAAAGAATGTCCCTCACGAGTCGCCAAAGTTTTGGGTAGGAAAGATTGATCTAGATATAATAGAACATATGTGGAATGGAACAGAGTACATGAAACGTCAATGGCAAAGATATCAGACCGACAATGTCCGCAGGCTTAAAAGAGTAGGAAATAAATATTAAGGGATAGGTGAAACAGGGAACATAAGGATAAAGGTTCAAACGGAGGGAATTTAAAGCAATGAAGAACAATATTGACATTCCAATCTGTAACAACTGCCTGATGAACCTGGAAAAATGGAAGGTGTTGGATAGGGTTGTTCTATAACCAGATATGGAAGAGACAGAAGTCCCATGAACAGCTGGGTGAAGAAATCTGTAAAAAGTGGAACAGTAGGTCGAGATGGAGAAAATTTTTGACTCAAAAGATTAACAGTGAAAGATGTTCAACTTATGTTGATAGACCACTAGGGAAGATGGACGAACAGTCTATGCTAAAAGGGAAGTGACACACACTGACAATCTAGATCTCTTTGCAAGGGGCTGGATAAATGACAGGCGTGAAGTTGAAAAGGGATTAAATACTGGTGATCGATGTTGACTGAGGAGGGATGGATAAATCCCTAACTGTGAATAAAAGCATTGGTGAACAGATGCAAATCTGAACAAGGCAAAGGAAGCGGTACCCCATCATTTTATTGTCTTGGTTCAACCACTAATGAAGATTGTCTCCAAGGAAAAGATGAAGGGTAATTGGGAAGTCCAAGAGATCCTGAGCAAGATTCCATTGGTTGTGCAATGTCCATTGAAGAGAACATATATATGCCTCACCCAAGAAGATATATAACAGGTTCCAGAGAAGTCCAAGTCCCCAAAAGTGATAGAAATTCATGTGCAGAAAGGGTACGGAGAACTTAAAGCTTCATCAAACAGAGATGAAGTAAAGAAGGATGGACTGAGGTTTGTGTTGAAAAACATTACTAACCCTTTGACATTTGGTTTCTAATATTCTTATAAGGTAATGTCACTGTCATCATATTTCATTCCAAAAATATAACTAGAAGATGAAATTGTTTGATATTTGACACAAACTTTCATAAGAGTATGTAATTTCCGAAAAATAAAATATTTAATTTCCATTTTTTCTATCTTACTGTTTTCACATTTCATTTGCATAATTACTATAACCTCATAAATGAATATCAAAAGTTTTTAATGTAAATGTTTATATTTTATTTTCCATTTTCTCTACTATATCATTAACTCTTTCAGCATGAGCTCGGTCTTCGGAACTGACCTCGTAAACATTTTGTGCTTGTTATAGTTTTCATGCTATAACTATTAAATTAGTAAGTGTATGTTCAAGAAATTTGGTACATTATCAGTAAACATTACAATATTTTCATATGCAAAATATTAGATTTTTGTATTATGTCTTAAGATTTGTTAAGCAATATTTTTCTCATGCCTTTTTTTCTTTTTTGCATGTTGTCTATCCAACATGCAAAGTAATTTTCATTAAAAATACTTTTATGCATCAGAAAATTTTCTAATTTCATATGCAAAATCTTTATAATCTCCAGATAGTTATCAATGTTTCTTAACAAAAAGCCCTCCAGTGGCACAGAGGTATGACTGTGGACTTACAACGCTAGAATCCAGGTTTCGATACCCATGGGCAGAGCACAGATAGCCCTTTGTGTAGATTTGTGCTTAACCACAAACAAACTTAACAAAAAACTATATATTTCATCTGTTATTTTCACTAACGAATATCTGTACGAGTTTGGTCGATTTGACTAATTTCATAACCAGCATAAGAAATTAGGAAATAAATATAAATTATGCTTTTTCATTCTAGAATGA
>NW_013668405.1:0-9878 GCF_000517525.1 Limulus polyphemus | reverse complement strand
AGCTTAAATCTCATAACATTATTACATTTACATTATATTTTATTATTTTTATTATATTGACCTTTCAGCCGTGCCTGGCCAAAAATACAGAAATTACAATGGTGTGCTGCATGTGCACTCATGTTACCGTATCCAATAATATAAAACTGACCTTTAGCCTTTACAAAGTGACCAGTCTTTGCTGTGTTTTAGAGGACTACTATTTTGTAAAATACAGTCACATTTCAATTAATATACATTATATATGTATGAAGATTATTACTATTTACAAACAAGTTCTTGTACTTATTTTTCTTAAAATATAAAATAGTAAATAAAGAAGTAAAGCAAACAATTATCTCTTCTAGCTATGACCTTTGCATTTGGTTGCTGCTTGTCATAGTTTGCTAAGCCTTAAGAAATTTGCACGTGGAGGATGTGAAATGAAATAATTTTTAGGTTTTATATATATACATTTGAATAGCCAAAAAAAATCATAAATGACTAATATTGATATGATAGAACTCAATTATAATTTATCAACTTTAGTAACTAAGCCATATTTGAGTCTAAAAAAATATGAAGTTTCGAGCAGACTAAAGACTCGACTTACCTCTATGCCATCCTTTATCAAAGAAAGATATAACAACTTTATATTTGAAAATGGCTGAGAAAGCCAATAGAGGATTCAAATTTGATGACGAGGAACCCACTTTCAGACTAATAATGGCTGGAGACGGCTTGAATGGGTAATGAAGAAAAACTTTAATATAAGTTTAACATAACAGCAAATGTACAACGTTTCGACAAGGTTTTGTTCTGATGATAACAACAAAAGCTGCAGTTTTTAATTCTTGTTTTAGATGTTTCTTTGTGAAATAAGGAAATAATACTTATATAACATAAAACTTTGAATTATAAAGTACTTGATAATATTAATTTCCTTAAATACATTGACAGTAAAGTGGTTTAATTACAATTTGAATGTAATATAGTACTATACGCACAAAGGAATTTAAAAATGGCTCCGGAAACTATAAGGGCTAAGTGGACAAAATATTGGCTAGGCATTAGGAAAGACTTGAGAATCCAACCAACACGAGCTGCTTCTGTCAATAACAAATGAGTGTTGAGAAGACTCCAGTTTGAAATGAGCTAACAGGAGCCAGTCATCCATATAGTGGTGGAAGCGCAACCATCAAGCACATATAAGTTGGGTGATGGATTTGACTACTTGACAAAAGACCTACAATGCTGAAGTAATTCCGAAAAGCAAGCTGCAAAATTGATACACAACCCCATAGCGGACAAACCGAAGGTAGCACTGGGACTAATAATAAATAGGAATATGTAGATAAGCATTCAAGACGTTTACTTTGGTCATCCACAAACCTTGAGAAAAAGTCCACCAAAGTGTGCGAAAGGATTCCATAGTAAAGCAGGGAAGATCCAGAGACTGGTTGAAGTGGAACAGATCGATCATAGGACACCAGTCCCCAGTTTTCTTAGAGATGACAAAAAGCCTGGGAAAGGGTCGACAGCTCGCTAAGAGAGAAAAGTCTGCATAGCCTCAGATAGATGCTGACTGGTAGCGAGATCCTGAGGGAACATAAAGGATATAGATACAGGAAACAATGGAGGAGGGGGAAAGAAAGTGAATAAAAAGTGAATCTGACAAAACCTAGATCACCCATGGATTGGGAGTGAGCTCTTGTCACTGGTAAACAAAATTGGCCAAATGTGCCCACACTGGAAACCACCTGATTGTAACCAGAACTGCTGGTGATGACGATCCCAACATTGAGACATGCGACACAACATTGAACCCCTAGTGGTAGAAACTGGCAAAGAACAGGATGGAAAACGGGTATGGGAGAGGGCATGCTAGTGGGATAAGACAAATGAGGAACCAAAGAAGAAAGAGTTGAGTGTTGTCCCACAGATTCCACACATGACTCCAAAACCTCAGAAATATCTCCAAAGACAGACCAACAGAGAAAAGGAGCCATTTGTCAGCCCCACACACTGGCAAAAGCGACTCCAGCTGCTGGGAGTCGAGAAAAGGTTGATCACCCTGATGATAAGTCAAAGCCCATGGAGGATGAGGCATGCTAGCTCCAGCCTTCAACTGAGAAACAAAATGTTCAGCATGTACCCTGATATTAGGTAAACGAGGGAAAACAATGTATTCTAATAATAGTACCATGTAACAAGAAAGGAACAGGATCATATGAAATGGCTGAGGGATGCCTGGCAGATTCTACAGGGGAGGCTTGGGAAAACATGGCATAATGAGGTGGGGGTAAAATGCTATCAAAATCCTCATAATCACAAACAGATTTGGACAATATAGGAGGAACCTGAACACTATCGGGAGAAGGTCAACTCATATAAAGATCAATCTCTCGATGAATGATGGCAAAAAAATCCTCTGCCAAGACCCCTCCAAAATGAAGCCTGTGTTACAACATTCAAAGTAGTGGAAAGAGGAATCAGAAGTCATAACACAAACTTCAGAATTCATAGTCAACTGTGAATAACTTAAAAAGATGAAAAAAACTAACAAAGTTAATGTGGCAAAAAAACTACAGAACACTAACTGTAGCAAAATAATAATAAATATTATAGCAATATTTTGCAAAAAACAATAAATTAATACATAAAAAGAGCACAACTGAAAATGTCTGCACTCAACAACTACCTCATGAGAACTGACAGTTTGTAAAATTGACTAGAGGGAGTCATATAAGTTGGGAGGGTGTGTCATGCTCTTGTTGGTGGAGGGTTGTCCCATGGCATGCTACAATCCTTTTGCAAACAGAGGGCATCACTGAACGAGAATAGATACCATATTGAAAAATCACATTTGAAGACTTTTGGTTTTCTACCTCAACTGCTTCTATTATAAACAGCACTAGTTTCATGAACTCTATTTTTCATAACATTCTTACTGAAACATGAATGTTCGCCTCAAACTGTTATACGAAGTAGCCTTCGCTAGCCAAAGCTTTGAGTTCTACACATTTATAAAGCAACACTTCTGTCCTGGGAACCAAGATTGCATTTACCACAATATTGGGAGTAGTTCAACAGCTTGTACCTTTATATGTATTATATTGTTGTGGTAGGCTGATTGGTTAGGTGAAAGCCAATCATGGTGCAAACTATCAATACAAGTGCATCTGACTTACATGCAATAGAAAGGGTGTAAATGCTTAATATTTGAGCTTTATATCCATTTCATTCATTATTTCCATAATTACTTCCAATACTGTACAACACTGAAGAAATCAATAAACTTCTTCAGGCACTAAAAATTAATGTTGACAGTTAGGTTGTTATTGTTTATATCTTTACTGGTATAGTTTGTTATGTAGAATGCAAGTATATTTATAAGGCTTAATGTTGGCATGTAGAAATACTTAACAATAATTCACACTACAGCATTTGTTATGACTTTAACCCTCTACCTAGTGTAGCAGCTATTCCACCATACCTCCTGCAGCTTTTGTGTCAGTTCCTGGACTTGTTGTGCATATTCTTCTTGCTTTTGGACAGCCTACATTTAGTAAAAGAACAGATGTCATTTGAAAAAATGTTGTTCAAAACAATATAATCTCCCCCTCTCATTAGCAGAGAATATGTATTCTATAGAATTCTTCCTTCTCCCGAAGAATGCAAAACTTAGACTCAGAAAAACAGAAAATGTACTGTAATATTTTAAAATTCACTTTGAGATAACACTTGTCTTAATAGATCATTACTTTTCAAACTTGCTATGACTATTTTTTGTGACTAATTAGCAAATGTTTTTTTGAGATCCCTATTGAAAATACTAAAATATAAAAACCTATAACTAAAATTTTTTAGCTTTAATGTTTATTAATATTTTCAATTTTTCAAACTACAATTATGTCCATGAACCTAATTTACAATCAACATATTACTGCAATGATCAAAATGTAAATTTGAAATGAAAAAAAAAAGAGCTATAAAAATTGAAATAAGACTTATATTGTTATACTCAGAAATGTTAATCTGTTTCATATCAAAAACTCAGAAAGCATAAAAGTAAAATACCACCAAAATAAAGGAAAAATACATAAAATGTTGTTGTAATGTTTAAGGGAAAAAATAAATATTTCCCTACATATCAATGAGTACAATACACACACATATCACAATTTAAGAGTATTAGATTTTATAAAGCAAACATATTTAAAAAACATCAAACAATACTGAAATTAACAAACTTAAAATACTTCAAGTAAATTTAAATTCAAAGTATCACTATAAACTTTACAGGAGTCAACTAAAATTCTAATTACAATAACAATTTCATAATAAACAACATCTGAATTACAAATAATGTCATGCACACACACACACATTAGTCAGTTTTTAGCTTATATAATAAAAAGTTTGAGTTTTTTGTAATTTCTCTAATGCATCCACGAAAATCATAAATGTAACAATTTTAATCAAATTTGCAATCATGAAGTATAAGAAATGCCTGATGACAAATTTATTAATTTTAATAACATTTACATAAACTGATGTTGGAAGACATAGGTATGCTGTTTTCATTCAAATAAGAAGTGAAAACAATTACAATAACATAGCTACATACTTCATACAATTTTCAATTGTTCTGCACACTTTCCACTAAAGCTATGTGCCCCCCCCCCAAAAAAAAAAAAACACAAGTAGAAAACCAATTGTTCTAAACAAGAAAGAAAACTTACCTGTTCTTCATTAACTTCTACAGACTTCAGGTTATGTCCAGTTGTTTGCAATTCCTTTTCAAGTTCTGAAATCTTACTGTAGAAAAGAAAATCAACTACTCTATTTCCAAATGATTGATGTAAAAGACAGTTTTGAGATACACAATATTTTAATGGATTATTTCCGGTTAGCCATTTTATCAAGGTAATTTTATTTTTCAGTAATGTCACAAAATAAAGAATAACATATTTTTAAACTTTGGGAACATAATAATAATAATTTCATCAAAATAATGCAATTAATTTTTTTCCATAAGAGAAAAACCAAAAAAAACAAAAAAAGCATAGACTTTCATGAACTTGGCAAGCTGTGAGATAATAAAAAAACATACAATTCAGGACTTACTATACAGAGAAGTGATAAAAAAATTATACAACTATGCACAGATTTTAAATTTTAAAATGTAGCTTATAAAACTAAAACGATTTAGTCTTACTGTGTAATGTTTAATGACAATTTGAAAGAGATTAAAACTGTATTCAAGTTTTCTTTTAACCAATGCACAAGTTCCAATTTCACTCCTACAGTAAAACCAAATTTCCTCAAAATGTACAAACGACTAGCAAGTCTAAGCTTTTACAACCTCTAAAATAAACTAAAAAACTATTAAATAAATTTTAAAAAAATCTTAAAGCCAGTCCTTATCATTCATATAGTTATTAATCTTTCTCTTAAACTCGCTGCCTCCACAACATCCGAAGGCAACTCATTCCATAGGTAGACCAAACTGTTAAAAAAATAAAAATGTCTTATCTGAAGATAACTCCTTTCTAAAAATTTATATTTATGTTCCCTAGTCCTACTATTCTCACCTTTATGTATGAAAAAAGATGATGCATCAACACTATCAATTCTCTTTGAAATCTTAAACACCTCAATCAGATCCCTACTAACTCTTCTTTTTTCAAGTAAAAACAATTTAAGAGATTTTAATCTCTCCTCATATGATAATCCCTCCATCCCAGGCACCATTCTTGTGACCCTCCTCTGAACCATTTTCAACAATTCAATATCCTTCCTAAGGTAAGGAGCACAAGACTAAACACAATACTCCGAATATGGCCTAACCTGTGACCCATACAATAAATTTTAACCTTTTTAGACTTGTGTTCAATATTTCTGTAGATACAACCTAAAATCATATTTGCCCTACCACTTGCAACAGCATACTGTTTGGCTGTATTAAGAGACTGAACAACCATTACACCAAGACCCCTTTCTTTCATGACATTGTTAGGGATATCAAATTATGATAACCCACGTGCATTAGCTTACATGTATTACAATTAAAACCCATTTGCCCAACTCACTAAATAATCTAAATCCTTGTGTAAAGCAGCAGCATCCTCTTCACAACTAGAAACACACAATACCTTAATATCATCAGCAAATTTAAGTAATTTATTGACCATTCCTTCATCTATATCATTGATGTAAATTGAAAAGAGCAAAGGTCCTAAGACTGAGCCTTGGGGTACCCCACTTTTACATCAATCTAGTTTGACTGAACTACATTTATTACGACCCTCTGCTTTTTTCCATCCAGCCACTTTTCTATCCAATTAGCAAACTTGTCCCCCACACCTATAAATATAAATTTTTACAAACCTTTTATGTGGCACCTTGTCAAATGCTTTTTGAAAATCCAGATACACCAAATTTATACCTTTACTCTCATCTACAATAAGCAGTAACCTTTTCAAAAAATGTCAAAAGATTTGAAATACAAGATTTTCCTTTTGTGAAACCATGTTGACTATCCAATAAAATTCTAAAATTTGTTAACTGGCTTTCCAAAGCATCTTTTATGAGACTTTCCAAACCTTGTCCCACAGTTGATGTAACACTAATGGGCCTATAATTACTTGGACAATTTTTATTACCTCCCTTGAAAAAAGGAGCAACATTAGCTAACTTCCAATCCTTTGGCACCTGTCCGCTATTCAAAAATTTCCAAAAAATTGTATTAAGTGGCTCACATATCCAATCTTTAATCTCCTTCAAAACCTGTGGGGAAATATTATCTGACCCAGGAACCTTATCATTCTTTAAACTTCCCAATTTTTTCTTAACAAGCTCAGAATTAATGCAATCATTGTCAGATATACAAGATTGTTTAGTTTAAGAGTTATTATTTAGTTTATTTAGTGATTTAATATTTAATGACTATTTAGTTTTCATAACAAGAGTGTCAAAAGTTAATTATTTTAAAAGCAATAGTTGTGACAAGTTTCTTTACATAACATGGTATGAGTCATCCATCGTGTATGCAGTTTAATCATTGAATTAGGCTTTAGTAAAATATTGTTGATGTCATCTTACTTGAAGCTTCTGTATTTTTCTTGTTCCTTTAAGTGAGTATTGTTACATCATAGCATCTGGTAGTTTGTAGAAATTTCTAGGTCCCAGTTGGCAATGTACATATATATAGGCAACCAAGTGAGTGCAGCTAAGTTATTGAAACTGAAGTTAGACTGTGTAATTGTTAGCTTAGCTGTAACAGGCAATATTTAAAGTGAGTTTCACAGTGGTATTATAAAAAAGAGGCAAAGGGGAATAATTTGACTTGTCAAAAGGTGTCCAAAATTAACTGAACCTGCTTGTGTAGACTCTGATGAAAAGGAGACAATTATATGAAGTTCTGAATACAACTGTGGCAACTAAGGGGGTAACATATGTGAATTTATAGCAGATTGTATAGTAAGAAACAGAGTATATAAAAATAATTCATCTTGTCAATTGGGTTCTAAGGTAACTGAACCAGCCTGTGTGGACTTTTGACGAGAAAAGAGAATTATTTAAAGTTTTTAGATACAATTGTGATATCCTATATTGTGAAGAATACTTGTACATACGTTTGACTTATTTTGAATATATTATCTTAATACAAGTAGATGGAATGCTGTCCATTTATCATTCAGATTTATCACCAACAAGTCACAGACACCCACTGTAAAGAATTTGGCCACATAAACCTGACAATCATCTTGTTAGATTTGTTTCCATCTATTAACTGTTCAAAATGAGGAATATTGTTTAAATCTTCATAAGTAAAAACTTAAAAAAAATCAAAATTTATTAACCCAGCCATCTCATAATAATCAGATACAAGCCTTCCTTTATCATCGTCCAAGGGTTTTACCCCCATCCTAACATTTTGCTTACCCTTAATGTATTTAAAGAAATCATTACTTTTAATTTTTACATGTTTAGCCAACCTTTTTTCATAATCTTTTTTGATGTCCTAATTTCTTGTTTGACCAACTTTCTTGATCTTCTTTAATCTTCTAAATTTACCATCATATCAATAAATTTAAATTTCTTAAACTTGTGATGCTTTTTCTTTAATTTTCTCTCTTTTACACTTTGTGAGCCAATCTGGTTTTTTTACTTGCAGACACCCTTTTCTTTCTATAAGGAATATGTTTATTTTGAATATTTAAAAATTTTCCACATTTGATCAGTGTCTCTAAATAACTGCCCAATTCATAAAAGATAATTCTTGTTGTATCCCTTCAAAATTTGCTTTTATTCAACTTGTAACAAAAATATCATTATTCCTTATCTCCATATGCAGCAAAACATTGAACTTAATAAAGCAATGATCACTTGCACCCAGATGTTCCCCAATTTTCACCATCTCAACAATTTCTATATTTACAGTTAAGAATAAATTTTAAAAAGCATTGTTTTTAGTAAGTTCCTTGGTGAAGAAAACCTTCTAGAACAATATCCAAAAACCTTTTCCTCTCATGGTTTAACTCTAGCATTTCCCAATCTATATGCCTGAAATTAAGATTGCCAATATTTATAACCTGATTAACAGCAGAATTCTTAAGCTCATTGTAAAGTTTCTCACTAATTTCATCAGTATCATTTGGTGGTCTGTAACAAATTCCCACTAAAAGCCTTTTCCCTTTATTTCCACTAATAGAAACCCACAAAGATTCAATCTCTTTGCTATTATCTTTGATATCCTCAACTTCGACGGGATGTAACTCACATTTTACATATAAGCCACTTCTCCTCTCTTAATACTCTATTCCTATTAAGATACCTATAACCCCATATTTCAAAGAAATTTCTGTCATCAAAATCATCCACATTTAACCATGTTTCAGTTTTTCCCACTATATGAAAATCCTCCATTTCTACTAGTGCCCTAAAGTCATCTATTTTATTTCTTACAATTCAAGCATTACAATAGTAACAATTAAGCCTTTCCTTAGAACTATTTCTATACTCATTTCCTATGATAACATTTCTCTAAATTTTTTCTTTTGTATTCAGTTTATCCTGGCTCTCACCATTGTATAGTACTAGTTTAAAATTTCCTTTACAGTTGAGTTAATAGCCCATGCAAACAAGCCAGACCCTACGCTATTTAGATTACAATCCATTCCAAAAAGCTCCTTTCTCCCATTGAACTGATCCCACAAGTCCAAACAGCCAATCTGCTCATACTTACATACTAATCCAAACCTAGCAGTTAGTCCTAGTGACCTACTTGTAACTTCATCCCCACAATTAATTCTTGGCACTATCCCTGACATAATTAAGTTATGGCCTTTTTCCTTAAATGACTTTATCAACCCCTTGAACTTATTGATTACCTCATCTGATGAGGGGCAGATTGGAAGTCTAAAACGGCCCAGGCAAATACTCAAAAACTAGGATGATATATATATATATTGTTATGACAGTGGAAGTCACATGACGTTGGTAAAATGTAATGAGTATCTAGAAGGTTCGCGAAAAACGCTAGTGCGTGCTATGCACACATTTGTGTTACGACAGTGGAAGTCAAGTGATGCTGGTAGCACGTGATGAGTGTCTAGAAGATTCTTGAAGAGACTACGCGGGCGCTATTATCGTACATAAGTGCACTAGACAAAAGAGAGAGAGGGAGAGTGTGGAACCAAGGACAGCAGTTAGGGTCGGTGGGAACCGAGGATAGCAGATACAGAGATCGGAACTATAGTTGCTGACAGGCGGAGATAGAGATGGACAATTAAGTCAAGCGTGGTAGTAAAGTGAGTGAATTGTTGTGAATTATAGCTTGTGTTTAAGTTAAATCAACTGTGGAAATTAAGTGTATTGCAAAGTTGTATTGA
>NW_013668404.1:135868-159342 GCF_000517525.1 Limulus polyphemus | reverse complement strand
TACTTAAATTATGACAGAAGTTACCCTTAACTTATAGTTGTACAACTACCACAATGCTAACTAACCAATGAAGGTTGATTTGGTTTTAACATTGGCCATATATTTTATTTTTCTTTACAGCAATTTTCATCATTTCTTTCTACTTATAGGTTTTATCATACATATCTTAAAAAAAACAAATAACAACACCAACATATATTTTAACACTGAGAGAACAGTAGGCAATCATTCTGATACAAACTAAACAAAGAGTGCACCCATCTAATCACGCAGGGATATGTAACGTGAAGAGCACTCTTGCATGACCCAAAACGTTTAAAAATCCCACTGACCTTCGTGATTATGTTACACTTGACTTATTGTATGTAAGTCATAAATGTCACCCTTCCACTAAATTTGGTCTATCAAATGACTTTCTAGGAAATGCACACTTGATAAAGCAGAACCCCCATAAAGCCCATTGTTTTAGCTTTCAGGAATCAACAAAGCTATGATTGATACTTGACAATCTCCCGCTACACATGTACAATCTGAAACATGCTTATCCGAAGGTTGCTATCTACGAGTTGACATAAGATAAATGGAGTTACAGTGAAATTCTGATAATGTCTAACACTTGATAATAAAACTAAACTTACACAATATTATTATCCAAGTTAGTAGTGAAACTGGTGATATATATATATATATATAATAAAAAATATGTATCGTAATCTTGTAGTTAATGCTCTGGAAAATGAAACTGGTGTTCTGCAACGAACTTGAGATAAAGTTACCTTAATCAATATTAACTAGAAACAAGTAAAAAACAGAGGGCAATGACATTTTTATTAAAATAGCCATTAAATATTAAATCTACACTTGAAATTATTGACATGCAGCATAAAAAGATATCATGTATCACTGCCAGTTGTCATATCAATGTTAACATTTACACAGGTTTATATTAATTTCTAATAATGTAAGACTGAACAAAGGTAAATTTTTATTGAACTGGACATCCAAAGGTTCATGTTGACCATAGGTTATTCAGAAGTTGGAATCAACCATCCTGGATTTCACAGAATTAAATAACAAAGAACATGATAGTAACTGATTGTCAAGTTCCCAACAGTAGCTGATTATCAAGTCCCTGACAGTAACTGATTGTCAAGTCCCTGACAGTAGATGATTATTAAGTTCCTGACAGTAGATGATTATTAAGTTCCTGACAGCAACCGATTGTCAAGTTCCCAACATTAACTGATTGTCAAGTTCCTGACAGTAGCTGATTATAAAGTTCCTGACAGTAACTAATTGTCAAGTTCATGTCAGTAATTGATTATACGTACAGTGAAGGAATGAAAATTACTTGATAAGTATAATAACTGTTTACTCTTAAAGCAAACCACTGAATTGTTTAACAAAATTTATCTTCAGTGTTTGTACCTGATCTTCGGCCCTAATTTGCATGCCTAATATCTTAAATTCACAGGAAGAAATATCCATTCAAATGCTTATCTAATTAATAATTAATTTCATATTCACTGTACAATGTATTAAATGTATGACCAAAGCATTCTGGGGTACTTTTGTAACTGTTGCTAGGAGACCTTAGTTAAATAACTATAAAAGCTCATCACTAGATCATTACGTTACTCATACCACAGTATGTGAAAAAAACCATATAGCTATGCAAAATAAAAGCTTATTATTCAAATGATTCAGGTCTAGCACATTACATCACATACTTTATCAAGTCTATATCCCCGACGAAGCTTTACGCTTACTTCTGTTTTTAATGTTCTTATAATTACACGACCAATCTGATTCAGCAAAAGCATGCCATTTGTTCAAACTGAAATAACTTTATCATAGCTTGGGTTTCAGCAATAAGATTCTGGTACACCTCCCTTACCAAAACCAATCAAAGTGATGACAAAAATATATATACCATTGAAGAATTCAGTCTAAATAATTCTTGTTACAACAACAACAACCTATTTATGAAGCAGCATTTGATATACTTAAAAAAAAGAAAATTAAATTAAATGCTCCTTACAAATGTGATCTAAAAATTAGGTTAAAGTCAGAGAAAAAACAGATTACATGAAAGAAGGCTAAGTTTCCTGTTTGAACACTCCCCATTTTTCCTGTTGATAAAAATGAAGCTGTTTCTACACTGTACTAACTCCTCAACTTCTAACGATAAAGTTCTCATCCTGCAAATGTACAGCACATTTGTTTGTACTGTGCTTAACTTACAGAATTTTTCTCTTTGTTTCTTTGTGTACGTTCTTGTAAGAGTGAATAACTTATGATGTAAAAATATATCTGTTATCCTCTCTGAATATTGTAGAAATAAGTAAATTGCTTACTTTGTATAAAAATAAAAAAAGTACATTTCTGTTTCATTCCTGTCTAAGGAACAGATAACTTATTTTGTATGTGATTTCAGAAATATATGGACAACAATCTCATGCACATAAAAAAAGGACTTCAGAAGAACTAACTCTCACAATTAGAAAGCACACACTACATGGTAATACCATTTAAAATATTCACACACTACATGGTAATAACATTTAAAATATTCACACAGTACATGGTAATACCATTTAAAATGTTAACTCAGTATATGGTAATACTGTTTAAAATATTAACTCAGTACATGATAATACTGTTTAAAATATTCACACAGTACATGGTAATACCATTTAAAATATTCACACAGTACATGGTAATACTGTTTAAAATATTCACACAGTACATGGTAATACTGTTTAAAATATTCACACAGTACATGGTAATACCATTTAAAATATTAACTCAGTACATGGTAATACCGTTTAAAATATTCACACAGTACATGGTAATACCGTTTAAAATATTCACAAAGTACATGGTAATACCGTTTAAAATATTAACTCAGTACATGGTAATACTGTTTAAAATATTAACTCAGTACATGGTAATACTGTTTAAAATATTCACAGCATTTCTGCCTTCTTAACAAAAAGTAGAATGCTATAAAAGTTAACAGAGGAACACTATATGTACAGGATAATGTTACAAAACTTCGTATTGTATTGTATGTCTCTTTACACGTACCATGGTTTTAACAATGTTTAGACAACATATCATAGCTAGATTCAGACAAATAAAAACCCTGAAATTTAAGTCTCCAATCACCTACATTACAGCAAGTTTAACATATTGTTTGTTTGTATTAGCTCAAAGCTACATAATAAGCTATTCTGTATTCTGTTAACTGCAGGGAATCAAACTCCACGTTGTAGAATCGTACGTCTGTAAACTTATTGTTCATGCACTGGGGAACAGCTTTTTCGTGTATTAAGGATCAGTAGAAAATACAATTAAGACTATCCATACTTTATCTTACTGATATACATATATATATATACATACATACACGTGTGTATGCATCCGTAAATATTTTCTGCATTTTTATGGCTGTTCCTACTTTACAGAGTTTCTTACTTTCATTAGTCACAAAGATCAAAAAAGCCTGTGTAGGACTAATTTTGTTTTATAAATGTGTTGCTGATAACCTCATTGATAATTACATATTTGAGCTCCAGATGTAACCTGACCCCTTGCAAATTTTATAGTTGTTGTTTTTCAAACGTCTGAGGTCATTGGCAAACAACTGTTGTTTTAATTTAATAATTATTGTTTCTGATTTAACTTAGTTTTGTGGTTAAAAAAAATTGACATGCAACAATTTTCTTTATTATAAAATACCAACAACTTACCTAAATTCTCTTTTAACAGCCATGGGAACTGCAAAACTTGGAACAGCAGTTAGCATCTCCCACTGACATTCTTCCTCACTAACATTTATAGGACTAACTTCTTCACTGACAGGCTATAAATTCAAATACATAAACACAAATCAATACATACAGTACTTGGATGTTAGCTATAATGAAACGTAACAATATGAAGTTACTATATTTTTTCACTCTAGTTTGAATCATTCAAACTGTAAACAACCAAATTCACTTATTGAGCCAGGATTAAAATTTGCTTTTCAAAGTTTCTGGTCTAAAATTAGATTCTGGATTCAAACCTTAAGATCATAAAAAATAACACTGTAAAAAAAAATGGTGAATATAATCCCTAATTTGCAGAATGTGCTAATATTTTTATAAATTACCAGAACCATTTACTTCCATAAAACAATTACATATATAGGAGGCCTTACAGTCTCCACACGTGTAAAAATATACGAGCCAAGAACAATGAAGAATTGGGAAGAGGTTTTGAGTATCCCTATATCGGCATATCCAAATGTCATCCGATAGTTAGAACCAATGAACATACGGGAATTTCTATTACAACGCAAAGAAAGTTTAATAATCCTTTTGTTTCCTCTTCACGCATCAATGCAACGTACGTAATTTCACTGTCCTCTGCAAGGCCGATACTGATAAAGAATTATTGACTAAAGAAACACTTCACATCAAAGAACATTGTCAAAGCCTAATAACAAGCAGTCTTCATTTAAATTGCACATTTTGTAATGTGTAGAATACTAATATTAAAGTTACTCCTGATTTTTGTATATTTTGTTGTTCTAACTTTTCCTCTTACTAACTTTTTTTTTGGGGGGGTTTAATGTAGCACTGTAATTTTAATGATGTCTAAGGACTGATTTAAATAGATGATATTTTGCTTTAGATAGTAAAGATAGAAATCTGTAGAATTCTAAATTGTTTATCTGTGCCCTTTTTTTAAATGAATAAATAATGTTGTTTGTCATAAGTCTTAATCATTTTTATTACCACAGTTCAAGAGTCTTTTACACAAATATTAAAACATACTAGGACATGGTCAGGCACATCAATTCCATCTACTTTTATATCCGTAGTCTTGTGAACAACCCCAAAGGAATGACGTGATCTTCTGGGCAAGTCTCTTTTCCCCACTTTCCAAGATCTTTGCATTGTAAGCTGGTTCTGTAAATGTGCAGTTAGACTTTCGTCGGGTTCCACAAATTTCTGAAAGCTTCTAGGCAAAGTTACTGAGCTAGGTACACCTGTAGCTGGGGTGATCTTTCTATTAGCTCGCCTCCTTAAAGTGTAGGCTCGTGTACTTGGTAATAAAGTATACATTGCTCGTGTCCAGTTACAAGATCCCTGTTGTGGTTGGGAACTACCATTAGTATAGTGGTTGTAATTCTCAAGCAATTCTTCAGCATCCCCACACTGAGCTTCATTTTTCAGGTCCAAGTCTTGAAAAAAATAAAAAAATTTACTTTTACATCACACTTACATTTTTGTTTCTGGGTTTCATTTCAGGATATGTTTAGAAAAATAAGTAGTTCTCTTTCTGAAGATACTATTCACATCTTTGTAATGTATCTCATCACATTTGAACAACCAATTTCTGACCAATGACAAGGCATAGAAATGACCCAGTATTGCAAAATAGTACTGACGAAATCTAAAATATAAAATAAACCTTTATTTCAAGTCTGTATTTTACTTTATCAAAATAATTAATCTCTGTCTTACCCCAACTATACAAACTAATTGACAGAAGAAAAGTATACATTAGCTCCACCAACTAGCTCCTTGGGTTCTAAAAATTCATAAATACACATTTTACAATCTGACAATTCACTCATCCCCAAGAGTATGAAGATTAATCCATCTATCCATCTTTAAAAACTGAATATTCCCTTATATATATATATATATATTTCCCACCTGCAAAGCATGACAATTTATTTACAAGTACACTGTTAGATCTTAAGACTCTGACAATTTACTAATCTACTCCATTTAGGGCTTGTTAACCCATCCATTCAGAGAGCTGGAAAATTCACAATTTACTACATGAGATCCATATCATACATATTCAGAACTTACCCGTATTTCATTGTCCAAAAATTCACCTAAAAATACTGTATACTAAAAATAAAACATACATGTAGAATATTCAAGCAGCCACTTCCACGAACTTGCTTTAGCAGCTGCAGAAAATGAAGCTCCACACTGCTTGAATCATCATGAAATACCAATACATTCACAGCAGCTGAAGGAAAAGTAGAGGTACAACCTGTTCAGGTGGCACATGATAGTAGGTGACGACTTTTATAGCAATCTCACAGGATTTGTCAACACACACATTACAGTAGAAATTCCAGACTTTTCACGTAACAACAACTACAAATGATATAATTTTCCTTTATTTTATCTTTTCCTTAGCTATTAAGTTTTGTTAATTTCAATGCGTGTTTATGAATTACAAAGACCTAAAACGCGAGCACATCGAATAGTTTACTATTCTACAGGAGGATAAACGGTGATGATTAGTGAGTGCAACGTAATATATATATATATAGATACAGATGTTGAAATCGTGCAGGCTGGATGTTCCAGATGAGTTGACCTTGGAGACTAGCCAATCACAACTGGAAATGTTGGTGTCAGGTTTAGTTTATACACATTTCTTAAAATGATTTCCTAAAAAGTAAAGGATGGATGTAAATACTAACTCTTCCCAGGGTTGGGTGTGAAAGAGAATCTTAAAGGACCAAATGGTTCCTTATTGTCCATTGGTTATTATGTTAAATTTGCTCTCATATATGACCTGAATAAAGCCTTGGGCAGATCCTGTTTTGTTCTCAAAGAAATGGATGAAAAAAAATTTAATTTTAAATGAGTAATATTCTTAGCCATTATTCAACATCGTCAAAGAAAATTTTTTTCTAATTTTATAGAATTTTTATTTACAAGCTTTGGGTTTATGGCTATGTAGGTTATACACACCTTGTATTGATACATTCTCAGCAAAAGTAAGCTGACTATATGAATCAAGATAAAAAAAAATAACTTGCATATTCATTAAGTCAATCCTTTATGAAAAAAAAAAACAACTGATAAGAAGTACGTAATGTGATAAATCAACACACACGAAAGTTAAAACCTAAAATGATTTCAATACCAATATGCAGAATATTATACTTACAAGCATTTATGTTTGTAAATATATTTATAAATTTATATTTCTGTTATTCTTAATCACTAGAGAAAAACATTTTTTGGAACATATTCTCAACCAAAGCTATATGTAAAAACAAAAACTAGCATTTTCTAAGAATTATAAATATATATATGAAATGGTTTACTTGTTTATATGTTTTGTGGAATTAGCTTCATTTAATTAAAACTTATTTTTATGGGTAGTAGATATTAAGTCAATCATCTTGTACAGAAAGTGATGAATAATATTGATACACATGAACATTTAACAGGTTAAAATCCTAAACTTTCTTGGAAGGAAAAAATTAGTATTCTAACAGGCCTTAAGGGTGTATTATTACACATTGATTATAAGTCAAAAGAGGTAACATTTCTTAACACAAATCACTAGGCCTCGTTAAGAATCTACGAAAAAATACTGAAGTTTTGGAAATAAATCAGAGAAGGACTACCAGGGTGTTCTTAAGGGTGGATGGGTTATCTTATGGATTATAGGTTAAGGTCTCTTAACTTGTTTTTTATTTTAAAAAGATTATCTGAAGGATTTACAGGATAAAGTCCTCCGATTTCTGTATTCTGAAGACAGTAGGATGAGAGGACAGATTTTTAAGGTTTGCAAAGACAGTAATGAATGACAAAATGGTCCCTTGTTGTCCATAAGTTATGGACAGGCTCCAGTTAAGACGGTTATATTTTTATAATAAGGTGATTAGCTTATGGAATGAGTTGCCATCAGCAATAGTGTAGGCCAGCACTTCACAACAGTTCAACATGGCAGTCAAAGATTTCCTGAAAAATTATGAGAAGGTTAAAATTTTTACATTTCTGAAGGGTGGGTGTGTAGAGACAGCCTTGAAGAACCAAACAGTCTCTTGTGGTCTTTAGTTTTTGGTTAATCTAACAACTTTCCATTTTAAAAGCAGCTTTGTCTTTTACAATTCTTGAAAAAGGAGTCCCCTAAACAAAATTTTACAAATGTTCAAATTTCAAACATACCATTAACTTCTTCCATCTTCTCATTTGAATCAATATTAGTATTACATTCCAAGTCTTCCATTGGGAATTTCTCTTCTGATGAAAATGATCCCCGTCTTCCTGTTTCCATGGGCATGGCCATAATATTAATAGTACTACAGCCAAATGTGCATAAATCAGAGTATTTTCAGCATCTTTTCATTTTTCAGGCATTTAGTCAAGCTTTTGCTTTAAAAAATTATGTATACATCTTCAACAGTTAAAAATTAATTTGTATAAGGATTCCTTATTATTTATACCAGTTTTTGAAACCTCACAATTAACCTTTATTTAAAAAAAATCTCAAGTAAACAAAGCTCAGATACAATTACACTACAGTTGATAAAGCCTAACTATACACTATTGTCATTACAGTATTGAACTTTGAAGTTGAACAAGATAAAATTTTATTTGATTTATTTAATATGAATTATGACTCAGTTTGAGCATTAAATTATCTTTTGGTTTAAGTTTTTAATTTTAAAAATCTTATTTTCCCTACTTTTAGAAGCTTAGTTCTTCACTTTCTTATCACTGACTTTTTTTTTAACGTTATCAATAAGTTATCAAAATTTGTAACTATAAGCGTAACGCAAACTTGCTACTAATGTACCATTGTCAACGAATCACATAACATTACTAGCGAAGCTATACCTATACCCTGACATTAAACCGTTTCGTATTAAATAAAAATATACTGAAACCTGAGTAAAATTTAAAACTACAATTTGTACAAAGTACAGGGCTAAGTTTCACTTTAAGTGTTTCACTGACATACAAAATAGTTCATAAATATTGTATTGTTATTAATATTAATAATAACTCAAGTTACACTATGAACAGTGATATAGTTAAAGAATATTATAAACGTTCAAATGACTATTGTGTAACATTCATTTTCACGATACATAACTATGAAAAACGGATCAAACACAGACAAATAATTATAAACTTTTGTTGATAAAATTCTGCGACTTCCGGCAACGTTGGCAAGCAACAGGTTGCTCCGCCTGCAAAAGCGCCCCCTATGTTAGTCAATTGATTTATTTGCTCTTGAATTTGGATGACTGAGGTAACTTGCGTGTTGTAAGCTTAATACTAATGGCAAAAGAACAATGAAAATGTTATTTTGTAAATTTCCTGGTAAGTGATTGAAACATTTATTATTATTATATCCATGTACAATGTTATTTAGTACCCCTTTTTTAATGTTTTACTGTTTTGTAGATAATTTATGGGCTGAGTCCATAGCCTTATACTATTAGTGTTACTACTACTAGTAAAGTACTAAACAGTGAAACTCGATATATGTCCTGTTACATGTGTTAGTATTACGATATTAACTATACAAGCTTAATTATAATAATGTGTTTCTCCAAAAGTACTTTAATACGGCTCTTATAAAAGCGAATAATTTTTGTTGATATTTTAGCTTAAAACTCATTTGCGATACACGTCACTTTTAGCTAGCGGACAAGCACTTTTGCTTTTTTTTCCCCCAGCTTCAAGGCCAGTGTTCCCTTTCAGTGACTAGGACACTGACTTTAACTTTAAGGGCAACGGTGGGTGAGGAAATTGTAGCACTTATGTATATACCTAACGATATAGCTGTCAATCAAATAGCTCGAAAACTTTTATTTTCAATTAAGTTCTGAATTAAAAATACTTGGGTTATTCCATAAATCACACAAGTTTTATAATAAGAAGACTAATAGTAAGGAACGTGAAAATTTTGAGTAATTCGCCAAATAACAACAAAGACGTGTGAACTATTTTCGTTTTACAAAATCATCCTATACAACATTTATATGAGAGTTGTTAAAGATAAAATGACAAAGTGTTTGATAGAAAACATCCATCAAACTTGCAACCAGAACTGATATTAACAACGGTTGTAAAAAAAATAATAATAATAAGAGCTTGCCAAAGTATCGCATCTCAGTATTTAACTGTGTTATAAGTGTTTATGGAAGTTGTGTTCAGTCGAACCAGTTTTTAATTTTGGAATAAAATTAAATATTTGTTGTTTTTTGTGTGGAAATGTACACCAGACAAGTAATACATACATAAAGAGAGAGTTACACATGTACTTAGTTTGAGCGAACAGGTGTACTATTATCGCCATGTACTAAATTCAAATATGATAACTTGCCATTCTAAAATGTTATCTTTGCAACCCATTTCATTAACATACAATAATCTTAAACTTAAAGTAAATGTAATTTGGTAAGATTTTATAAAGCAAAAACATTAACTCGTAAAATATTAAAAATAAACAAGTACCACTGCATCTAATAATTTAAAAACCCTATTTGTATTAACCATTATTAATAGCAAGTTTTTGTCAATATTGGGAGGAAACAAATCACCCAGATTATCCTGTTATTATTGGAGAATTATGATAAAGTCTAAACCATTAATATTAACAATAATAAAAATAATATAAAGTAAGAGCTGAGTTTATCCTGACCTTAATTGCTCAAATTTAATTAATAAAATATTAATATTCTTATATTTTCATTCAAATTCCAGTGTTTGAATTTATTAATTTTTTCAAAGAATACTTATCATGTTATAAATTTTTTAATCAAAACATATGAGCAAGATTTACATATACACTGAATTCTGGTGTTGGTTCAAAGAGTGAAAAGTTATCGCGGTTATTTATTACTTGTAAAGTGATGGCGCAACTTATAATAATAATTCTTTGTTTGTTTGTTTTGAATTTCGCGCAAAGCTACACGAGGGCGATCTGCGCTAGCCATCCTTAACTTAGGAGAGTAAGACTAGAGGGAAGGCAGCTAGTCATCACCACCCACCGCCAACTCTTGAGCTACTCTTTTACCAACGAATGAGATTTTGAAAGGATTATGTCATTAAGAACTAAAAAATAATCGTTTTATACAAAAAACAACTCTAAGACGCTAAGTAAAAGTTAATATCGAAAGGGTACCTTACTTGGAGAACCACTAACGAAGCACATTACTTGATGAACTACTGACGAAGTACATTACGTGGTGAATTACAAACTAAGCACACTACCTGGCGAACTACTAACAAAGACCATTTCTTCGACATTTTTACAAGCATCGTTAATCAAACGTTAAACATATTCGGTAAAACAGACCTTTTAATTCTGAATTTAAAATGTTTTATTAATACAACTACTTAAATAAGTATGCTACAAAGTTTACAGACCTTTTTTTTGTTGTTGTTGTTGTAGCGCAACGCCATATATTAATCTACCTGTACCCTGTTCACAGCGGGGAATCAACTCACAGATTTGAGTGTCGTAAGTCCAAAAAACTTACCGCTGACCCACGAAATTTATTAGCTAATTTTTCCAACATTACAATATTGCGTGGACAAAGCTCATAAATTCGATGTAATGTTTTCCATAAATGAGATCTCTGCTACCCTAATTGTTGCAGAAAACTAATTTTTTTTGCAACCGCTTCTGAGATTAATAGTTTTACAAAATACTTTGACCTTTATTAACTCTATCACGTCTCACTTTATTTCTTAACTAATTTTTCATACGGTAATAATGAACAACTTTATTACGGTGACCGTTGTATGTTTTACGTTTTTCTTATTGCTTGCAGTATAACAGCATATTATATAAAACTAGAAGATGCCCGTTGAAAAAAATTAAACGCTAAATGTTCTTAAAATAGTGATGAGTAAATATGAAATATGCAATCAACCCGTATATGCAATATTATTTTTAGTTTACAGCCGTGATTTGTCATTCCATGTGTTATTTCAATAAGGTAATTTGTATTGGGGTTGTTTTCAAGCAAAGGAGACTGACTGAAATGCATTGTTGGCAAAAATGTTTGGGTTTCGATGCAATGGGTGCATCCAGCACAATAGAACGCTCAGGTTCTCTAAGCAGCTACGGGGATTTTTCCGCTGGATGCCACCATTCCTTGTTATTTTACTGAGTGTAAGAAAAGACAGATACAGAAGTGATCTCTTTTTCATACTTGTAATTTCTATAAGAAGTTTCAAAGAGGAAATATTCAATTCTATGTATTCGACAATAAAATCATGCATGTATATAATACCGACATGAAAAATTAATAAATAAGTAGATGAAATATATGTATATAAACTGAATAACAACAAATATTTACACACACACTTTCTTTTCTTTATGTGTGTTTTTCATTCATGTTCCTATCTTCAAAATATTTTTTCAACCAGTCCCTTTTTTTCTTCGTGAAACTTACTCACAAAAAGAAGCATTTCTTCTTCTTCTCATATTGACCGTTCAGCACATACTAAGACTGACCGATCGATGTTGATGTAGATATGGAATTTTAGGAATTGCAAAAAAAACGAGTGAATAATTTTCTATGCAGGAACAACAACGTTAAATATAAAAACTAAACATATGAAACAGAAATTAATCTAACTAAACTAATAGTATAATGTTATCTATACATATAATAGCCAAATGTTTGTTTTCACTTTCTGTATCTCCTGAACGGTTAATCATACCGAAAAAATATTAAACGTTTATCTTCAAGAGTACATTACAGGTTAGTTCTTTCATTACTGTGGTATTTCTCGTATTTTACTAACGCACGTACGTTTCGGCTACTAATAGGGGTTTAGCTTTATTCATTACTTCCAGCTGTCCTTTATCAAGTGATGATGTGAGACAGTTAGCGAGTTATAAATACAGTTCGTAGCATATTCAATAATTTATCATCTTTATTGAATGCACCATGGTTACTGTAATGCACGAATCGCTCTCGAGCTGACTATAAAAATCTGGATACACGCGTTCTTCGCGTATGCGCTAGACGGTAAGTATCCAATATTAAAGAAAACTCTCTGTCTGTCTGTGGACTCATCTCCTCCTAAACGAGTTGACCGATCCAGACCAAACTTAGCATACTAACTTAGTAGTCCAAAATCAAACCAAATTCGTATTAAACTTTCCTATATATTGAAAAATAATAACATTTTATAGAATAGCCTCTTTATCGTTAATGCAGTAGCTATTGTAAATAGTTTAATTTGAACAAAACTAACTCACACCACAACAGAATTCGACAAGTCAAAGATTGTAAATAAAATTCAGTTGGTTTTTTTTCTATAATACAAAAGTATAAAGTAGTAAAATATCCGGCTACAATGCAGAGAATAAAGCTATTGGTGCTTTTCAAGTTTCCCGCTCATTTCTCATTCACGCCATTTAACCTCCGGTTAATATAAGAGTTAGAATAAGCACTTAAATTTGAATTAGGGAAGTATATCATAATTAAGATACTTTTTAGGATATTTCTTACATTTTGATGTAGAAAATAGTTTTCCCTAGAAGCAAAATTCTAGATTATTATTAAATTTAATGCATCAAAAGTCGCAAATTCAGACAGTAGAAATCTTGACTACATCTCTACTGTGAAGTGGGCTGCTTTGAAGAAGTGACGCAACTGCTTTGCCATTTCTGCCAAGTTTCTCGACTCGACTTCTTCACCTCCTCACTACTGATCCACTTCTTCTGTCTTACAATTTTCTTGGATAATGAATGTTACTGAAAATCCTCGCAGAAATTTTGCTCGTTTTTAGAAACTTTAAGAGTGTTATCCGCGTTTAAGAGAAAAAAGACGGAGGGGTGTAGTTTCTTTAAAACAACCCGCAAAACCTTTAAGGTAAGACATTTAAAGTGTATTACGAGAGCTTCAAAAAGAAAGTCCATTATGGACTGAGAGTTCACTTTTATTTGTAGGCTTTCTTCAGATCTGCAGGGTTTTCACCAAGAGCAGAGCTGAGTATGTAATTTGTCTCTGAAAAAATTAGTCTAATTGCTCATCTATTTTATTATTATTTTTCAGCTTCTTTCCTTATCTAACCTAATAAGTTTCTTATTTTTACATTTTAATTACTTTTACAATAATAAATAAAGAATACACACGAAAAACAAGAAATATAGTACTTATCTGTTTCCTCTTGTTTTTTGCTGTGTCGACTGTCGATGAAATTTAAACCAACTTTTTATACTAATGGCATTAATACATTATATAATTTTATTCACTTAAATAATGTACCTAAAAACATAGAATAGTATAAGAGCCTTTAAAAAATTAGTCAAGTTATGAACGCCGTGAGAGAGACTTTCAAACTGAAGGTGAAATAAACAATTCTCTGTATTAAAAACAATGTAATATAATGTATCATTTGATAGATTAGAACCTTTGCTTTCTATTGGTTATAAATAATGTAGTATAAAACATCAGAGAGAACTATTGGCTATTTGTGAAAGAAAGGATGTGACAGATGGGAGTAGCAAGTGGGTCTAATTTTCTAGTTTATGACTCCGTAAACGAATAAGTTTGAAGGCTATAAAAATTAAGATTCGCCTAATTAATTAATTATAATATAAATATAAGAAATTTACGTTAAATTTCGTACTTCTCAGAGAGTTAGTAAGTTAGAGAAAAGGAAAGATCTGGAAAACAAATGTCACAACTCTCATACTAGGAGAGATTGAGTTTTCTTTTTTGTTTACATATTTTCTTATAAAATTAAGATTCGCCTAATTAATTAATTATAATATAAATATAAGAACTTTACGTTAAATTTCGTACTTCTCAGAGAGTTAGTAAGTTAGAGAAGAGGAAATATCTGGAAAACAAATGTCACAACTCTCATACTAGGAGAGATTGAGTTTTCTTTTTGTTTACATATTTTCTTATAAAATTAAGGAGTTAGAAATTTATATAATACTAAATTTTGATTTATTAATTATTATTTTTACTATGTGTAGTACAGGATTTTGTTATTCATTTAATTTGTTAATTTCAGATAAATAAATATTAACTGTTTTACGTAATATCTGAGCCGTTCTGCCACCCGACTCTATAGCTAAAACGTAATGTGTAGTAGTCATTTATCTCTGTTAGGCTAATTTCAAGCTACTGACACAGACGTTTATTGGGCTTTCAGTGGTCACTAGATATTAGGAAGGATTGTACAGTTTTGCTTACACTAGTATCATGCTTTTCAAAAGATAGGAATCTGTGACGCTGCATAAAACAAACAACTGTTTGTCGTGTTTTATAACTTAAGTTACATTCCTATGTTTATTTAAAGTCAAGTTTAACAGCATAGGTTAAAATGTTTCATATATATATATATTTATGTAATTATTGTATATACACTATTATATATATAATGATAATAATAGCACATTTTTAGTTTGGTATTTAAACTTAGAAATAAATTAAGTATCCTAAGTTGGCCGTACGCCGTGAGATATTATAGGGATTATGGCCGAAAATGTCGTTAAGAACGAATGTACTCAACTGATGAATCAGAACATCCTAAACCTTTACAAGTTTTTGCCTTATGACAATACGTACACCTAATTGGAACTTCTAATTAAGCCAATATTTTAAGCTAGCAATATTATTTATTGGGCCTTTTTGTTATTTCAAACTTGTGTGAGTAGCTTGCTTTGTTTACACGTTACTGGCGATTATCAGTTACCTGAAAAGTAAAATCCATCGAGAGTTCAGTTGATTGTACGATGCTTGTTTTCAGCTCAGTTTATTCGTTTCACTCCTTGAACCGAGTACAGCCGTCCAAAGTTACTAGCATTCATTCAGTTGGTTATGAGATATCACTGACTTATCAACACAGTCATTCAGTTGGTTGTAGAGATATCACTGACTTATCAACACAGTCATTCAGTTGGTTGTGAGATATCACTGACTTATCAACACAGTCATTCAGTTGGTTGTGAGATATCACTGACTTATCAACACATTCATTCAGTTGGTTGTGAGATATCACTGATTATCAACACAGTCATTCAGTTGGTTGTGAGATATCACTGACTTATCAACACATTCATTCAGCTGGTTGTGAGATATCACTGACTTATCAACACATTCATTCAGTTGTTTGTGATATATCACTTACTTATCAACACAGTTATTATTCAGTTGGTTGTGATATATCACTTACTTATCAACACATTCATTCAGTTGGTTGTGAGATATCACTGACTTATCAACACAGTCATTCAGTTGGTTGTGAGATATCACTGACTTATCAACACATTCATTCAGTTGGTTGTGAGATATCACTGACTTATCAACACATTCATTCAGCTGGTTGTGAGATATCACTGACTTATCAACACAGTCATTTAGTCGGTTGCGAGATATCACTGATAACACATTCATTCAGTCGGTTGTGAGATATCACTGACTTATCAACACATTCATTCAGTTGGTTGTGAGATATCACTGATAACACATTCAGCAGTTATGAATTTCAATCTGCATGAACTAGTATATTAAAACGTTACGCAATATTTACCCTAATATACTGCACTATATACAAACCAGTGAACGTCAGTTTCCATAAGTAGGCAGTCAAGTACAGAAATACCTACATAAATATTGTTGTAGAGATATCTAAGCTCATATTGGTGGTGTTGATAAACCTCATAGTACAAATGTCTAAGCTCATATTGGTGGTGTTGATAAACCTCATAGTACAAATGTCTAAACTCTTATTGATGGTGTTGATAAACCTCATAGTACAAATGCCTAAGCTCGTATTGGTGGTGTTGATAAACCTCATAGTACAAATGTCTAAGCTCATATTGGTGGTGTTGATAAACCTCATAGTACAAATGTCTAAGCTCATATTGGTGTTGATAAACCTCATAGTACAAATGTCTAAACTCGTATTGGTGGTGTTGATAAAACTCATCGTGTTTACAGTATGCTTCTTACCCCAACGTATCTACAGCTTTGCTATTGTATGATTGGTTTGGTTGTTGTTAAATGCAACGCTAGGCATTGGGTTATCTGTGCTCTGCTCCGAAAACCAGAGATTTAGCTTCGTAAGTCTGCAAGCTTACTAACGAGCCAATGGAGGGCTCGTATGATTGTATATGCAGAAAGTTTGACATCAATCAAGATACAGAAGTAAAAAATTAATTCATTGTAACCTATTCTTGCAACAATCACATATTCATTATATCTAATTTTATCAACGCCATGTCCCACATCCAACAACGCGAAAATTAGGGTTTCGATACCCGCGGTGGACAGAGCACAGATAGCACATTGTGTAGTTATTTTACATTATTGGGGTTATGTGTTTCAGGATAAATGAATACTCTACAAAACCAATGTTGAAATTCTTCTTTAGTACAAAAAAAGCTTGACATGTATGTGAAGTTAAACACAACAAAAGTACAGTAGCATATTTTTTAGTTATCCTGATATTACTGATGTCATCTCGCCCCAACAGCAATTGTTTGCAGAACCGTGAACTTATTAACACTCATTCCAATAGCTTATCCAATTATAGTTTAGCTAATAAATATTTTACATTTATACAACTTTGTAAAGAGAAGTGTGCATGTACGTGCATTAGAAAGGAAACTTGTTGAAAAAATTATTTCAAAAAACTTAGGAGAGAAAGTAGGCCTTTAAAATGGGCTAAAATATATACTTATTTTTAATTATGATTTTAAAAAAAGTTCCTTGTATTTTCAAATTTTGAAATTTTACTCCTCTAGAAAGGAACACTTTGAGCTTTTGAAAGCATTAAAAAGTATTCATTTTATAAAGCAATTATTCTAAAATACGTTTAAAGTCAGAGACATTATTGAAATGGACAACTTTCCTGACCAGATGAAGCATCAAATAACTCACTTTGGTCATCACCAGGCCTGATGCATTTGTGGGTTGAAAGGACATCTAATCACTAGCTTACTAGGCAGGATGTCGATTTCAACAGTTACCTTCAACTGTTCACTATCTTTTACTTATGTTCTATACTTTTAGCATTTCAACAATAACTTTCAACTGTTAACTTGCAAACTATGCCTTATACTTTTAACATTTCAACAATAACGGTTCACTTCCTGCTACCTATGCCTTATATTTTTTAACATTTCAGCAGGAAGTGAACCGTTATTGTTGAAATGTTAAAAGTATATGGCATAATTAGCAAGTAGTGAACAACTGAAAGGTATTGTTGAAATGTTAAAAAATATAAGGCATAGTTAGCAGGAAGTGAACCGTTATTGTTGAAATGTTAAAAGTATAAGGCATAGTTTGCAAGTTAACAGTTGAAAGTTATTGTCAACTATGCCTTATATTTTTTAACATTTCAACAATACCTTCCAGTTGTTCACTACTTGCTAATTATGCCATATACTTTTAACATTTCAACAATAACTTTCAATTGTTCACCACTTGCTGGCTATCTTTTATGCTTTTAACAATCTTCAACAATAACCACAAGTGAGATGATAACTTATAAACATCTGTGTCATGTACACGTCACATCCATGGCACATCAGGGGTGGGAGGTTAAACAGATTAAGTAACAGGTATGTACTGTTTTGAACTGTTTTTCAACCAACCTTGGTATTTTAACATATATCAAGCACGTGTTACCCTGGAAACAATAATCTTCCTTTCAAAATTATTAAGCTTGTTAAAATTAACCTCCTTTAGTTTCACCCTTTTCCTTGCATATAGTCTTCACGTATATGCCCTTCAGGGCACAATTCCTGTACACAATGGCTGAAGTAAAATAAAAGTTTTAAAACTTTCACAAGTATTTTTACTTAGACATTGCTTCTTTCTATTTTTTATGGTGTTTCATTACAGTTTATGAAATAATTACAATTCAAATTATTGTAAACATTAATAAAAAAATAGGTTTTTACGACTGAGTTTTGGAAAATAGACATTATTGTTTTGTGAAAAGTATAAATAATTCTATTTTTGAAAAAAAAATATTGACATATCTTTTCATCACAATTAGTTGAAAATCCCACAGTTTCTACAAAACAGTATAAAAAATTCTTAAATAAACAAAATAATAAGTTTCCTATACCAACTTCTGAAATTTGTAGATTTCCTGAGATTAACACTCCTCAATTTGTATTTGGCAAATAGAAGGTGTCCAGAATATTTATCCAGAAAGGTTTTTCTTTCAACTTGATTTCTGTCGCATAGAACAAATATAATTTTTATAAGGTGACATATAATTTCCTACAGATGCATGCTCTCCTGTCCACAGTAGAAAAACTTATATTTTTTTTTGTCATTTGCTCTCCCACGCTTTCAAATTATAGTTCGGTAATTTTTTTCGGTTTTCATCCTTTATGTATATATATATATCTACTTACTGCTGTGGCCACCACAGTTACCTTTCTGATACACTGTGATGGTAAACAAATGGTCACATTAATACTGGTTACATGGTAATCAAACTTCGGAGTACCATTTCGTTTCCAATCTTCCTTACCTTACCAACTGATTTCTTTCTTTCTAAGCTTCGCCAGCGTGACGTGTTCTTATTCCCAATCCATAAATACATACACACTCAAGAGGCTGCACTGTATGGCTGTCGAAGGAGACCGAAAGTATTAAAAAAAAAGAACAGGTTTCGTGAAAACGTGATATTCGAAGCTCGGTAAATGTGACAGAAGAGATAATCCCATCCAAATGATTAAAAAAAGATCCAATAAATAACGTATCCTGAAACTAAGTCTATAACATTCTTACTGATTAATATATCTGTGTCTGCAGCAAATTACGTTTTTGTATGAGTTGCACACACATAAAATTCTACTCCAAATAACCATTTATATATATTGTTGATTTTGTGTTGTTGTTTTTGATAATACATTTAATTAGGTTATTAAGGTGTTGTTAAGGCAGCTAACACAACTCCTAGTTAAAAATCTTTGATTGTAGTACTTTTTCTGATTTTATACAAAGCAAACTGTTTGTACTGATGTCAGTTAGTCCCGTCAACGTATTCTTAATCTGAATATTGTTAGTTTTTAGACCAAAACGATACTGATTTTTTAAATTGGTGTAAAAGACTAAGGATTAATGAGAGCTAGAAATTTCTCCTCCCCTGTGATACCAGTGAATAATTGTCTGAAACCGAGGCTAACTAAGATATATGTAGAAACACAAACTTGGAAATTAAATGAAAAATTAAATCTATAGTTTTGTTGCATCTTAAAAAGATCATCATGTACTTCGTAGCGCTCTCTCAAAACCAAACATTCTCGCCCTTTCAGCCGTGAGGGCGTTATAATGTGACATTCAATCCCACTATTCGTTGATAAAAGAGTAGCCCAAGAGTTGGCGATGGGTGGTAATGACTAGCTGCCTTCCCTTTAGTCTTACACTACTAAATTAGGGACGGCTAGCACAGATAGCTCTCGTGTAGCTTTGCGCGAAATTCAAAACAAACAAACAAACCTTTCAAAACACCGTTTAATTCATGAGCACCTTTTCTAGAACTTCATATACTCCGTGAGCACTCTTCCAAAACACAATGTACTTCATGATCGAGCCCTTTCAAAACTACATATGCTTCATAAGCACACTTCCAAGATACAATGTGTTTCATGATCGCCCCCTTTCAAAACATCATGTACTTCATGATCGCGCCCTTTCAAAATTACATGCACTTCATTAGAAGAACTGAAATTTCTATAAGCTGTCAAATCAACCATCCTTAAAAAACGTTTAACAATCAAATCAACCATCCTTGAAAAATATTTAACAGTCAAATTAACTATCTATGAAAAATGATTAACAGTCAAATTAACCATCCTTGAAAAACGTTTAACAATCAAATCAACCATCCTTGAAAAATATTTAACAGTCAAATTAACTATCTATGAAAAATGATTAACAGTCAAATTAACTATCCATGAAAAATGATTAACAGTCAAATTAACCATCCTTGAAAAATATTTAACAATCAAATCAACCATCCTTGAAAAATATTTAACAGTCAAATTAACTATCCATGAAAAATGATTAACAGTCAAATTAACCATCATTGAAAGCACCTTAAACAGTAAAGATTCAGTTCAAACAACACTTTAAAACCTTTACTGTTGACTGCTGAGGCTGTACACATTTAAAAATGCAAGAAACACACGCATGTTGGGCTTACAAGGAACAGAAAACCTTCTCAAAATGACCTGTTTGTAATACTATTCTCTTGCCAGCCTGCAACAAAAACGGCTTAGTATATTGCACCCAAGTATTTGTAGAATACTAAATAAGGTACTGCAAAGTTCGTAGTTGTATTGAAAAGTCGATTTGTTTCTTCTATATTTTTTACATAAGCTAAAAAACATCTTAATTCTAGCGCATACGATGTTCTCATTCCCCCTTGTAGTTAGCCTTTTTACAAATATCTGATGTTCTTTTAAAAAGTTTAAGTACAGGGTGAAACAGGAAAAGCCAGCCAATAATAGATAAACATTAGATTATTGTAACATGCAGATGCTCAATGCTTTGTACACTAGACAGTCAGTGTCTTTGAGGAGCCAACCCCTATGTTATGTATGAAGTGAAGACACGAAGGTTTATTTAAAGAAATGTTTTAGACATATACGTGTTATTTGAAAAGGCTGCATTTTTACTGGTTAAATTTTATACGTACTTAGTAAGGGTTGTGTTTTAGTCTAGGCGTATATTTGCCCATTGCTATCTATTATATACAGGGAATTTAGTTACACAGAAACTATAAATGCTCACTATATTTTCACACAAATCTTCATGTCAATCTCCAGCTGCAAATTAATATTTTACATCTCGCACTAATGCGATCAAATAGTTAATAGCTACAGTAAATCATCATGAACCGTGTCAGCTATCTGCTAGCTATGTTTATTATAATTACAATATATAAGGTAGCTACGAAATTAAGTAATCCTTTGCCCATAGTTGAGCATAAAAAAGCCAACAAACAAGATAAATAAAAAATGGGAATTTAAAAACCTCCAAATAGAAGTAAAGAAACAAGGCTGAAGATACTGCATACATTATTTACTCAAACTACAAATCCCCATTTTGACTCCACCAATGTAATTCTATTTAACAGTATGGAGCCAAAATAGGGGTTTGTAGTTTGAGTAAATAATATCTATAGTATCTCCAACCCTGTTTCCTTACTTTTTTTATGATCCCTATTTGCAGATTTTTAAATTCCCAATATTTTGTTTGTTTGTTTTTTAACAGCTGTTTCTTAAAATTGATATATTAAACATTTATAAAATGTATACATACTTGTTACGTATAATATGTATAACATGAAAAATTGAATAATTAATATACCCTGGTTTTTAAGTCTGCTGAAAACTAAGAAATAAATACATTGTTATGAAACAAGGATTAATAAAGATTTACACGTACCACTATTTCATAAATCAATAAGTCGACGATCAATAAGTTATGTAGGAGTGAAAATATTAAATAAAACACTTTATGCTATCAGAGATAACAAAGGAAATAACGAAATTTAAGTTACAATTTAAAAATATTATACTAGGTGTTTAAACGTAAATATAAAAATCAATTATTTTGCACAATTCTGTATAGCATTGTTGATAGTCTAAAGCAACTAAGTAATTTATATATTTCATTGATATTGATTTTCATAGATGTACATTGTTTAAGCAATTGTTTGATTTTTATGTTTCTCCTTTTCACACGCTTAATTGTTTATCGCTACTAGTTTTCAATTTGTGTTTTGTAGAGTGAATAAAAGATTGTCAATGTTTAATGTTTTAAACTATTTTTTCATAGAAGCTTCACTGTAAACTACTTTGCCATAGAAGCTTCACTGTAAACTTAGTTTATAGTGGAGCTTCTATGGCAAAGTAGTTTACAGTGGAGCTTCTATAGCAAAGTAGTTTACAGTGGAGTTCTATGGCAAAGTAGTTTACAGTGAAGCTTCTATGACAAAGTAGTTTACAGTGGAGCTTCTATAGCAAAGTAGTTTACAGTGGAGCTTCTATGGCAAAGTAGTTTACAGTGGAGCTTCTATGGCAAAGTAGTTTACAGTGGAGTTCTATGGCAAAAGTCTTTGCTATATAAGCTCTACAAAGTAGTTTACAGTCATAGAAGCTTCACTGTAAACTACTTTGCCATAGAAGCTCCACTGTAAACTACTTTGCTATATAAGCTCTACTGTAAACTACTTTGTCATAGAAGCTTCACTGTAAACTACTTTGCTATAGAAGCTCCACTGTAAACTACTTTAGCATGGAAACTCTGCTGTAAACTAATCTGTCATAGAAGCTTCACTGTAAACTACTTTGCTATAGAAGCTCCACTGTAAACTACTTTAGCATGGAAACTTCGCTGTAAACTAATCTGTCATAGAAGCTCCAGTGTAAACTACTTTAGCTTGGAAATTCCGCTGTAAACTGCTTTGTCGTAGAAGTTCCACTGTTAAATACTTTAGCAATGAAACTCTGCTGTAAATTACTTTGTCATGAACGCTACACTGTAAGCTGCTATTACAAGAATGTTCCGCTACAAATAAACTAAACTGGCAAGGATATTCTACTGTAATCTACCTTAGCAAGAATACTTCACTATAAACTACCTTAGCAAGGATATTCTACTGTAAACTACCTTAGCAAGGATATTC
>NW_013668404.1:124192-134968 GCF_000517525.1 Limulus polyphemus | reverse complement strand
ACCGTCATGCAATTTGGTGAAGATCCATCTACAGAGGCTAAGTAGTGGTAAAAAACGCCAATAAAAACCGCAAAATACAAAACTGAAAATGTGTATGTATCTCCCCATTGACCCAATGAACCTCCAAACCAAATTTGGTGAAGATTCATGTGCAGGGGGCGAAGTAGTGGTAAAAATCATAAAAACCGCAAAATGAAAAACTGAAAATTTGTATGGACTTAATGAACTTCCATACCAATTTGGGTGAAGATCCACCAACACCATGCGAAGTAGTTGCATGGACATACGACAGACAGTACTATTATATTTGTATAAATATTCTGTGTATCCGATAATAAAAAAGGTTTTCAGTTATGCCAATAGGGTACTTCCTTTAATTAAATAATATAGATAATTCAACAGATCTATCTTTCGCTTATAGATGCATTTTTTTCAAAACGAATTCGTAATATAGTTTGTGTATTTATTTAACTATTGTATTTGTTATATATGTTAATTAAACAACACTTAGTAAAAACAATAGAGTATTTTATAATCCAATCTTTGAAATTTTCACACCCTGTTACTTCTACTAATTAAATCTTACTAGCTTAAAAATATTGATATAACAAGCGTTTTTTTTATATATTCAGCTATTTAGACTTCGAATTGTGTTGATTTTTTAACAACATGATAAGAAGTGAGCACTGGGTGCGAGATTGCATTTCCACTGCCATGTGCATTGTGAGATATATATATATATATATACAGTATATTATAATCATCACCGTTATTTTACTACATTCTGATTATTCTCCGTCACCATGAGTAGTTTGTAACGATCTTATAATACGAGAAAAAAAAACAAACTAAAAAGCCAGAAAATTAAAGATTTTACTTGCTCATATACCAAATACTGATGGTTCTACCAGAAACTGTTAACGTACACAGTTTGCAAAGAGAAATAATATAAAGAAGAAAAATTATTTTCTGTTTAATGATTATAAGAAAGCTAATAAAATTTCAACTCGTTTTAAGCTTCGGAATAATATTTTGTATTCTTCAAACATGGTTGTATATAGGTCGTAATATCATAACAAAACATTTTTGTGAGATTTGCTTTTTCTCAGCCTCTCATCCTATTTCATAAATAAAATGGCTTTTCTGGTGATCTGCTTTACAAAATACAGAGAAATAAAGTGGCATATATTACTGGTTGTACATTGTCAGTTAATTTGGCTTTTCGAAACTTGGATTAATGAAATCGTCAGTGAGAGAGAGTATTTGTTATAAAATTGCGATTAGAATTCTTCAAAATTCTCTCCTTTTAGTTAAAACTTCTAGCCAATAAACGTATTTCAGAATCTATCAGGTTACGTGTTTGTGCATAAGATCACTGTATAATTGTGCCAGTGGCCTTTCTCAACACTGACAGTATGATAATGTTGTATAGGATGAGCGTAAGTAATAACGATAAAGTTATTAATATATGTTCGAAAGATAGAACCTTTAGGTATTTCAGGTACCGCTGTACATTAACGCTACATGCGTGAAATATCATGGCAGAGACTGGCCCGCTGTGAGTTTCAACACATTCAGAAATGTTAATGTACATTTAACATAATGTTTTTAAAGTGAACTCAGACTATCATTGACTTCTGTTAATGGAGTAAAATAACGTCTTGCAGTATTTCAAACGAAATGCATTTATTTAAATTTGCTAAATCGATTGTTTGTTTCAGAATTTTCGCGCAAAGCTATACAGAGGGCTATGCGCATTGCTGTCCCTAATTTTGGTTTGATAGACAAGGGAACAGGCAGCTACACAACAGCACTTATTGCCAACTCTTGGTTTACCAAATAATGGGATTTGACCGTCACTTTTTCAGCGCACCCGCGGGCCCAAAGTGTGGAGCGCGTTTTTTGACACTGGGCTGTGATCCTTTGGATTCACAGCCCGAGCATACGGCTAACAACTATTCATACACGCTCGTAACTGAATGGAGGTCATGTGGTGGCTTCTTGGTTTTTCTGTGTATGTATCGCACGTTTACAGCATTGGAAAAAAAGTGTGAAATAAGTTGATACCCTGCACTCATTGCTGACGTACATGTATGATAAGTTACTTCCTTCATAATTAAATGCATAGGATCATTGTACGAAAAGAGAAGTAAACGGTAGCGTTCAATGATGGCCTTAGCAATATTTTATGTAGGTCAAGGCGTTTGACGTGACTGCCAAGAAATTAATAGTACAAGAACAGTATGCGTTAAACGCATGTTTTGGTTTCTAAAGCGTTCCAATGATACGAGAAGAGGTAAGTAAATAAACGTGTGCTGTAACGGTGATCACATAATTTAATAAATACTGAGGCAACCTTTTTTAATGCTTTCAGAACGTTTTGTATCATCTCAGAATAGATGTAAGTTCACTATATTCAATTTACTAACATTATGCAAATATATAGTTATAAATTATAATGTAACTGTACGATTAATTTTGCAAGTAGCAGACGTCTGGGACAGGGCTTTCCCAGTATTATAACTTAATTATATGCAGTAAGCCTATGTGACATAGGTTTAATTTTCTGTTCAATATGTATCTTTACCGCTATCTGGCACGTACTGCATGACCTTTATCAAAGTTTATGTTGCTAGGACAGTTTTTGCCTGAAATTTAACACTTCGTATAATAATTTTTTTGTTTTGTTCTTGAACATTTCAATACAAAAGTTGTTTAAAGCACTATTAACTGAGAATTTTGTCATTTCATGAAGCCTCAGTGTTTTTGAATATCAGTAAAACAAAATGTGGTAACAAAATAAAATAACTTCAAAACTCCCCAACTGCTTGTTGTTTTTTTTAACATTTAGTACTATCACAAACTATGTGACCAGAGACGTGTAAAGTTTAAGTCACCAGTGTTTAAGTTGCTTCTACTTGTAAATCTAGTTAATAAATACTTTGTCTATAATGGTAGCTTTGAGCTCAAGTACCCAGGTCAGGTTTCCAGTGAGATATTTCCTTACAAGTTACAGACAGTAACAGAAGCACATGTCATGAATATTTTTTTTGGGGGTTAAAGCACTTTTACCATATAGGCTTACTTCAACAGTGGTATAAAACTTAAAAACTAATCCACTATTTTCTAGATCTGCAGATTTCACTTTAAATGGCAGTGTACACGTATTTTGATTTAATGAGTATTCTTTATTATTAAGTAACTGGTATGTGTTAGTGAAGAGATGGATTGAAGTTCCAGTGCATGGTTTTATATTCTACAGATTAAAGTGACTAAGAACAGTACCATTTGGTAAGTACTAAGCTAGTTTGGGCTAATGTACTGTAGGAGAGTTAGTTGCATTTTTTAAAGAATTTTAAAGATAATTCCAGCTTAATGAAGTTGAGATGCAAAGTGCAGTACTTTTCAGAATGATATGGTTAAAAATTTGTGAAAGTGCACAGAATTGGCGGTAGTAAGTATTTTGAATAATCGATAAGCAAGTTAAAGGTGTAAAGTCTGACAATGTATTTGTTTTTTGTATAATGCTTTAATTTTTTAGATTAGATTATAAATTATGAAAGTGTCACCTGAAAGAATAGAGTATAAAGTTAATGAACAATTTTTCTTAAGTATGTTGAGAATTATATTATTAAAATTTAAATTTCATTGATTATCATACTATATTACATTTTTCTCATGAATTCCTGGTGCGTAGATGATTAACCTTCAAGAAGCTCTCTGGTCCTATAAAAACTATTTGTAGAACAAGATACATAAAACTTTGCTCCTGGGAAAAAAATAAATCTCGTGCAACAGCAGACCTAATTCAGTATGACGTCGCACTATCACATGGATGACAGAAGTCCCCGTTCATCTCCATCATACTTCCATGGTGAACCTGAAAGTTTACCCATGCAGTACGGTAAGTTGCATGAAACACAAAACCCACTGAATGTTTGATATTGAAGATTGTTGTTGTTGTTTTTCTTCTTCTTTTTTAGCATCATCTTTTTTGAAATGTTCACAGGTTTTTACATTAAGAACCATATGTACATTAGTGGTATTCAAATGTTAACAGAGTATTAGTTACACAGTTTCCTTTGCCAACTTTTCTTACTAAAAATATCCACCTGAAGCAAAGTATGTTTCTTTATCTTAACTTCCTTATGCACTGAATATTTTGACATGATGTAATTTCACACAACCTGTTATATGGAGTTTTGTATTTTGTGAATAATCTTTTCCATAATTTTTTTAATTTGCTAAACATAGGTGTAGCAAGGAGTAAGAAAGAATAATATAAAATTGAATGTATATATATATGACTAATAATGTTATTATAGAAATTAAAAGAATCATATTTTTAATTTGATAGTATTACAATTTGCAAAATTACATTTTTTTTTTCTTGAAGAAAATATTTCTCGTGTTTTTTTAATGACTCAGAATGATAGATGTCTGCTTTGTTAAATTAAAAAGGATAAGTAACACATATTTTATATAAGATATTTTTACGAGACAGTAAAACTTAGATGTCAAGAAGTATAATGATCAGTGAATATGAATAAGTTAAAGTCTTGAGTAATGCAGAGTACTTATTGAAGTGAGACTGATTAGTGATTGGACTGAGATATACAAATTGTTTTGATTGTGAAAAGAGGTAAAATTGTGGAATTATGATTTACATAAGTCGGAACTGCTTAATATATGTGTGGCTCGAAATAATTATTTGTTTTTATTCCTAAAGAAGTTTGAATGTCACCCATTGATCCCAAAATAATTTATCTTTTAAGAATAAATGTATACAATGGTAAAAGCATTTGTATGTTTTTTATGAGAAATGCAAACACACACACACACACACATATACATATATATATATTAATTGATCGTTTTGAACAGTTTAATAAGTTATGGTTTCTTTATATAAAGTGGGACAGTTTGAAGACAGAGGTTCTCAACATTACATAAACCCCACAGAATTGACACAAAATTATCGTCCACAAGCTTTACGTAGACGCTGTTCATCAAATAGCGGGAGCACAAGTGGACCTGATGAACCTCATCTTAGGAGAAACTATTCAAGTAATACACTGGAAAGTAAAAGTAGTAGAATAAAGAAATATTCATCCACAACTATGGACCTCATTCGACAACTTCCCTCGAGGCACGATGGTAAATAAATAGTTTATTTGATGAATGTCTCTTTAGTAATTTTGTTTGTTTAAGGGACGATTTTATTGTAGCAGATCTTTTAGTTTGTAAATAACAAAATTTAAAATGTTTAGAATGTAAGATAAAATATGCATTAGTTGTTTCACATAATAAAAACAGAAGAAATTAAAAAAGAAAACTATAAAAAACCTGTTATATCCAGCTGGTGTTTTTCATATAACATCCAGATTGAACACCATTTTTTGTTATTATTTAAAATACTAATGTTGAAAGTTTTGTCTGTCATGTAATATAAGTTACTTGAAATATTCTTCATACCGAAATGCCCATATTTGGGGAGCTTCTTAAAAAAAAATAAAAATTAAAAGCCTTCATGTAGTATACTTACATCAGGGCTCAACCTTAACATATAGTATACTTACATCAGGGCTCAACCTTAACATATAGTATACTTACATCAGGGCTCAATCTTAACATATAGTATACTTACATCAGGGCTCAACCTTAACATATAGTATACTTACATCAGGGCTCAATCTTAACATATAGTATACTTATATCAGGGCTTAATCTTAACGTATAGTATACTTACATCAGGGCTTAATCTTAACATATAGTATACTTACATCAGGGCTCAATCTTAACATATAGTTTACTTACATCAGGGCTCAATCTCAACATATGGTTTACTTACATCAGGGATCAATCTTAACATATAGTTTACTTACATCAGGGCTCAATCTTAACATATAGTTTACTTACATCAGGGCTCAATCTTACCATATTGTATACTTACATCAGGGCTCAGTCTTAACATATAGTATACTTACATCAGGGCTCAATCTTAACATATAGTTTACTTACATCAGGGCTCAATCTTAACATATAGTTTACTTACATCAGGGCTCAATCTTACCATATTGTATACTTACATTCAGGGCTCAGTCTTAACATATAGTTTACTTACATCAGGGCTCAGTCTTAACATATAGTATACTTACATCAGGGCTCAACCTTAACATATAGTTTACTTACATCAGGGCTCAGTCTTAACATATAGTTTACTTACATCAGGGCTCAATCTTAACATATAGTTTACTTACATCAGGGCTCAATCTTAACATATAGTATACTTACATGAGGGCTCAATCTTAACATATAGTTTGCTTACATCTGGGCTCAATCTTAACATATGGTTTACTTACATCAGGGCTCAATCTTAACATATAGTATACTTACATCAGGGCTCAATCTTAACATATAGTATACTTACATCAGGGCTCAATCTTAACATATAGTATACTTACATCAGAGCTCAATCTTAACGTATAGTATACTTACATCAGGGCTCAGTCTTAACATATAGTTTACTTACATCAGGGCTCAGTCTTAACATATAGTTTACTTACATCAGGGCTCAGTCTTAACATATAGTTTACTTACATCAGGCTTAAAATTAGAATACAGTTACACATATCAGGGTTAACAACTAATTCTAGTAACCAACAAACTGCTAGTAAGTGCTGCAGTTTTTGTAGTAGAACTTAAACGGTACTAAAAAACTTGCTTGTACACATTTTAGACGGAAGATTTGCAGACTGTTACCGTCAAGTATCAATATGCAGTGTCTTTCAGTACCTTGCAAGATTCTGACTACAAACAATTTCTATAATTATTGTTTTGTTTGTCAGTGCTGTGACAGTTTTGTGATCCCAGTTTTGGGCTGCATGGTGTTTCCAGGTTATGTTTCAGGAAATGGAGATAGCGAGACTGGTTGGTTGTCATGGCAATTAGCACATGGGCCAGCTAGCTAGACTCACATCATCTGGCCCATGCAGTCAGTTTTCTTATCAGTGTGGTTAGAAATACTGTCTCCTTTTACTCATTGTATTTAATAATAATATAGAAGTCGCATAAACTGCAGATTTTTTTTTGCAGATTCCACTTAAAGTGTTCGTGATTAACATAATTGTTTTGCACACTTGCCTCTAGTTCTTCGACAAGCTTTTGGCATTCAAACAGTAACTTTTAATAATAACAGACTTTTTTTATATAATGTGGCCATCAACGGTGGGATATTGTAGGCTTTGTTGATCCAGACACTCGTGGCCTAGATAAATTTTCTACCCAAACCAAGCATCTTTTGACATTCATGAAGTATTTTAAAATAATGGAACTGTTACATGTAATTAAAATGAGTTTTTATATTCAAAATCTCTTGAAATAAAACATGAAATGTATGCATATTTATTAATATTCAATGCATTCAGTGAAATAATGATGACATAGCTACAGTTAATTTTACAGAAGAATAACGTTGTTCTTTGTAGCAGTTCTGAAGTTGCTAGTGGGAAAAAAAAAACATAACTAGCTAGCATTTGCTGATACCATCGAAAGTTAAGGTCGAAGTCTAATACATATGTTAATATAAAAACAAATATTTAACTCAACAAGGTTACTCTTTTCTCATAAAAAAAAAAAAAGTAAGACAAAATGTGTTTAATGAAAATAATAGAAATGGCTTCTGCCCTCAATATATTTGAATCTTTTTCTAAGCAGTTATTTGGTATATTGTTTCAGATTATGCTGACGATAAGGATGATGAAGAGATCCGGCAAAGTGAAATAAGCAGTCAAACTTCAACTGTGAAGAGAGCAAAAGTTAAACGGCACGAGTCTCACTATAAAACCATCCGTTTTAGAGGAATTCCTACTAAGTGTGAAACAGAAACTGAAAAGGACAATCTATTTAAGGTGTGTACACGTACGTGATTCGTTCGTACTAAGAGGCCTACTTCAAAAATTGTAAATATAAGTTACTTATGCGTGTATAACGATTTTTACTTATATAAATGAATTAAATCTTGTGTTAAAAAATACTAGCAACTGTAACTGGAAATGCAAGATAGAATGATCAAGTGATTCATTCTGAAAGTTTTCAAATAATCAGTTTTTTTTATAATTATAGGAAAATACTTTGCACGTTAAATTTTGATACATAAAACTAGGATTAGATGTTCTTGATGAGAAGAATAAAATCTTATAAATTTCTCGAGGGCCTGCCTAATATATCATACTTTAATATTTCTATGAAGTGAAGTATTTAACTGTTATTTTATTTCTCTCAGTTTTCATGTTGTACTCTTTTTCTTGTGCATATTGACTCCTTAAACCTTAGCAGGCGCTCGCAGCATATGGCCAAAAATCCCGCTTCACCCATCAGACGATGACAGCATCTGACAACATTTACGTATCTTTGGCTGAAACTAATCCAAACCATGTTATTATCCATAAATTTAATAAAACCGAGATTTTATAAGGTATGGTGATAATTATTAGAAAATCATGAAAATAATTCTGGCAGAATTCGCAAATATTTATGGGTTTAAAGAATTAATAAAGTGTACATGTACACGTGTTGAGTAATGTTACTGTAACATTTCAAAGTTATTATATAAAAATGTTTCATTTTGGAACTTCTACCTTTTGTACTGAGATGTTATCATTCTTAATTAACATAATGAATGGACAACAAGGGACCATTTGATCCTTCAAGACTGTTAGTGCACACCCACCCTTGAGAAAAAGGATAACATCATAAACCCATCCTTTATTTTTTGGGAAATCATCAATTCCACGTTTTAAACCCTCGTAAAATGCCAGCTTCCACTACTGCTAATGGCAACTCATTCCATAAACCAGTCGCCCTATTAGAAAAATAAAACTATTTTAACTGAAGCCTAGCCTGTCTCTTTCCAAACCCTAAGCTTGTGCCCTATTGTCTTCACTTTATAGCACAAAGAAATCAGAGGATTTTATTCTCTTACCTTTCTTTTTTTTCAAAAGAAAATAAGTAAAGATCACTCTTCCTTCTCCAGAAACATCCTAGTAGACTTCTTCTGAACCCTTTTCAATATCCCTCAGTGGGTTAGCTGTAAGTTTATGGACTTACAATGCTAAAATCCAGGATTTGATTCCCTGTGGACACAGCAGATAGTCCCACGTGGCTTTCCTCTGAAATAAACAGACGAATCCTTTTCCATAAGACAATATCCTTTCTGAGATAAAGAAAGTAAAACTGTACACAGTATTTCAAATGAGGCATAACTAGTAGTTTGACTTGTAATCAGTGTGTCTGTAAGTACACCTTACACTCACGATAGTTAAAGGTCACTTACTAAATATTTGGCCCGGCATGGCCTGGTGGTTAGGGCACTTGACTCGCAATCTGAGGGTTGCGGGTTCGAATCCCCGTCACACCAAACATGTTCGCCCTTTCAGCCATGGGAGCATTATAATGTGACAGTCAATCCCACTATTCGTTGGTAAAAGAGTAGCCCAAGAGTTGGAGGTGGGTGGTGATGACTAGCTGCCTTCCCTCTAGTCTTACACTGCTAAATTAGGGACCCCTAGCGCAGATAGCCCTCATGTAGCTTTGCGTGAAATTCAAAAAAACAACTAATTATTTATTCAACTTACTAATTATTACAAACTACTCTGTAATACTTCAACACAGCTAGAAATATCCAAGAGCTTAATGCCACTAGTAACCTTTACTAATTATGCCCCTATATATATCATTAATCAATATAAAATATAAAAAAAAGTGCTCAAACACTGACCAATGAGGCACTCCACTGGTAACAAGGGTCTTGTATGACTTGATTCCATTAATAACCTTTTGCTTTTTTTTTTCACCCAACCAGTTTAATTTACTAGTCTTTCTTGGCCCCACCATTGATTTGATTTTCCTAGCTGACACCAAATTCAAAGTTTTTTAAAAATCTTATGTACACTAAGTCCACAGCCTTTCCATCATCCTGACAGCAAAATAAAAAAACATTATTGAAAAGTTAACATATTAGTATGGTTAGGGTTTACCTTTACCAAATTCACTTTGGTTCTCATTTGATGTCATATCTCACTACGTGATTTTGCAAAACTTTTTTTTTAATCAGACTCTCTAGAATTTTTTCAATTCCACAAGTAAGACTAACTGGCCTCTATTTTCCAGGATAACTGTCGTCAACTCTTTTTAAAAATAAGAATAACATTAACAACTGTCCAATCCTCAAGCACCTACCCACTGTTTATTGAACATAGAGAGAGAGACTCACATATCTGATCTTTGACCTATTTTAAAATCATGGGAAAAAAACATCTCATCCTTCTGCTTGATCCATTTTAATCTCTCTTTTTTTTACTATCAAGGGATTAATATCTGTATGATTTAGGTTACTCCTCAGAATTGGGAATATTTCTAACAAATTTTTATTTTTATCTTCATGTAGAAGCTTAAGAGTGACCAAGATGATGCACCCGAAGAAATTAGAGAAAAACTTCGAGAACTTCACCAGAATCTAACAACTAAGCGAGCTTTGAGACAACAACTGACTCGTTATGAAGAGCAGCAAGAACAAAACAAAACTATTTCCCTGAAGAACAGAATGAAGTTTGCAATTCAAATGGTAAAGTAACAGATAAGACTTCAATGAACATTTAATTATATTGTATCAATATTTTTTGTATGAATGTTGCATTTTATATTGTTGCGTCAGCGAGGTCACGTGACTAGTGTCACGCCCCCTGCTTTCTGGAAATATCTTGTACCTTCGTGAAT
>NW_013668404.1:119851-123342 GCF_000517525.1 Limulus polyphemus | reverse complement strand
TGTTAGGTTAAAACATTTTGTTCATTATGTAAAGGGTAGAAAAGTTATGCAAATCTGACGTAATTAGGCTGTGCATTATTTGACCCATACATTTTTTATGCAGTTTTATTAGAAGTATTATTTTTTAATATCGTATCCACACGTAATTGAATGTGAAAGATATCTGTAAAAATAACTTTTGAGGAAAGCAGTTGAATTCTGAGTAGATTACGTTGCTATAATAATCTTACAATGGTTTTGTGTTTTCTTTCCTTTTTTTTAGTGGTGCGATCAGCTAAAATATAATACAAAAGAACTGTTTTCATCCTTTGATTTGTGGCATTCCCATTTGAAGATGATACAAGGTCATTTTGGGTCAAGTGTTGCATCTTACTTTTTTTCCTACGCTGGCTCCTCTTCCTAAACTGTGGTCTTTTTCTTGTACTTTTGGCATTCATCATTCTTCCACAGATCATCTGGGTCAAATCTCAGGACAGTCAACTAGGTGTTGAACAGAGTGAAGATGTTTTATTTACGGGCCTGGAGCTATTAACTGGAGCTGTAAGTTTTGCTGGTGATAAATAGTATGAAATTACTAGAACAGAAATCTTTTACTGGTGAAACTTAGTTTGAATGGATGGCAACTGCCTGTTGTAGAAACACAAGTATAGAGGACGGCATTTCGTAAGTCTTCTGCCTTTCATTTCAGGACCTGAAGATGAAAAGTGGAAGACATTTTCGAAACATCCATCTCTATACTTATGTTTTTACGCTAGCTAGTATTCATCACGAATACTCTGTCGAAACAATCTATCAAACAAGTCTTTCACTGTTTGTAAAAAATTACATACACCTAAAAGGAATACTTAAACTGATATCATATTTTATTTTCACAGATCAGTATTTGTAACTGGTTACGAAAAAAGGTTATTAATGGCAAACTTTGTATTCTCAACATTTATATTCATATTTATCTAATTATCAATACTGATTTTGTGAGGTGAATTTTTTGTATTTTTTGTTTTGTTTCTGTACATAAGATCTTATTCTTTTGCATGTTATCTTAATTCCAGGGCTATTTTACCGATTCCTATATGTATTATGGGTTCTACACCAATGAAACTGTTGGAGGAAGGCATGATAATAATAATCCTATATCTGGAAGCTACAGCATTCCTCAGGCCTACTTACTTGTGAATTGTGCTTATTTTATTATCTGTATAGTTGTCCTTACTTTTAGGTATGTATCTTATTCTCTTATTTATAAAAACAATAATCACAAGATCTTATTTTTTTAATAGTTGCTTTTTTGTTATTTTTATAGTTTGCTAAAAATCGCAAAAGATAAGTCTACACAAAAATTATATTTAGTCTAACTACTAAATTTTTCCTGATTAAAATTGTTTGAGAAATAATGTACTGCCCTCTCAACATTTCATATTTCTTTTCTAATATTACATAAAGTACCTATCTAAGATTATGCAGCCTGAGAAAACACCGAATTGGGACTATTTGCTTGATTAATAATACCATTTTCTTTCTAGCCTGGCTAGATCTTACAAAAAGAACTATCTGACAGCATCGGGAGAACTTAAAAACGTCTTCTCGACAAAAATCTTCTCTGCGTGGGATTATTCGATAGAAACTCAAAAAGCAGCCAAGTTGAAGTCTCACAGTATTTATAATGAACTACAGGTAATGTTGATACTTGAGTAAAGCATGCTGGTTTAGCCATAACATACTGTAAAAAGGGAAGATCAAAATGAATTGGTACTTCACCATCTTTTACAGAATTGAGTAAAAAAACTGTGTTAATAAAGTATCATTATAGAATTTCATATTTCTCTGAAACGTAACTAGGAACTTAAAATCATTTTGCGTTTTTTTTTATAAGTCAGTTATCTTAAATTAGTGAATGTAATATTTATTACGATCTACCGTTACATGACAGGATAATCAAGTTTAAGTAGAAATCATCTGTATAATTTTTTGTGATTCCTCTGTCATTGTATAGGAACTCTTATCAGCCCACTCGCATGAAGAGACAACGGACACTTGTTCTACAAAACTTGTGAAACTTCTTTCCTTCTTGGGTATTAATATCTTTATCATGGCAGTCATTGGAGGCATAGGCTACCTTATATTTTTCATTTTGAAGAGGAGTGTCGTAGAAGATGGTCTTGCTAAGGTATGTTGTAACAGAAATGTAAAAATGTGTTTATGAGGAGATGAGGATCCTTTTGGGTAATTAAATTTAATATTTTTAACAGTTTTTACACTGGAAATGTTTTTTTTTTTAAGCTGTTAAAACTGCAATGTTTCAGCCCATTGGAAAAGGTTTAAAATAACTTTTAAATTTGTCATTGTTTTTAATCATATATAGCATGAAGGTGGTCCTCTTCTATAGGATGAAACATTAATGTTTTAGTTGCGTAAAAATATATTTCCACTATAAAGTCAATCACAGTATTAAATTTATGTGTTCTTTAGGGAAACCATTGCATATTATACCAAGGATTAGTCATTTTCTGGCTTCAACCAAGTGTTTGGTTAATATTTTAACAATTGATTATAAATTTATTATAATAAACGACCAAAAATTAATTTTTACAATTTATCCAATATGGAAGTGTTTTTGAAAGCAGGAAAAAAACTACATTAATCTTTATTTAAATGACAACAACAGATATTTTGAATGAGTGGATAATCCAAGTTAATCTTTCACATTACATGTTTTATAATTTTCTGCAAGTGTTAACAGTTTATTTGTATTTTTAATTTTTTTAGTGAAGTGAAACCTATCCTTATATTTGTAATGTCCAAAACTTATTTATTATTAGATAAATGTTTTCAAGCTGTTCACTCTACCTCAAAGCTAAAAATTGATGTTTTTTTGTAGAAGTTAGCTATATATCACTTTAAAAGAACATCAAAACTGTTTGTTGTAAGAAAAATTCCTACATTTTTTGTAATTTTGCTTTATTCACTATCTTTATCTGTTATAAAGTTCTTTTGGATGACTTACCTTATCAATGAAAGCCGATGTAAGTCATATTTATAGTTCTTGATTGGTTGTGTGAGCTAATATGTTTGAAATAATTATTCCTAAATGTACCCTAGCTTTGTTTTTATGAAACAAAATCAGAGAGAACGTAGCCTTCATTACCATCACCACAACAAATGGTTACATAAAAGGTTTGTTTAATTTAATAGTGCTTACAACATGTTAACATATATACTCTCTTCATTATGGACATTTTTATTGTAAAGATTTTTTTTCTCCAACTAGTCAACATGCATGAAGTGGTAACCAAACAAAACAGGCAACAGCTACTCCATGGTGGCTTGAAAATTACATGATTATTATTCTTATGTTTTGAGACCCCTCCAAAAAAAGCTGAATTTGCTCAATATAGAGAACTTAAGTTATATATATCATATATATTGTTACGTCTCCGTTTTTTAATTGATTTTCCGTAACTTCGTACCGACGAAACTTAAGCGACACAAGC
>NW_013668404.1:114770-119107 GCF_000517525.1 Limulus polyphemus | reverse complement strand
CCTCTCCTATATACCAGTGTACCCCATTTCCAGTAATTACTAGACCATTCGCCAAGATACGGGATAGTTCTAGAAAAGAGAGCGTGAGAATTGTCACGTGATCTCGATGACGCAACAATATATATAATCATATATATATCATATGATATATCATATCATATATATGATATGATATATATATACATACATTTTCAAGTACTTGTAGAATACTTTTCAGTCTTTTTATTTAAAACTCGTTTTTTAACTCGTAAGGATAAAAATTAGTGTACTTACAGAATAAAACTTTTAGCAGTTAAGAAATTTCAGTGAGGTATTATTGGTCAGACTTTTTTGTCGGATACATATGGTTAGAGCAACTGTTAAATGGTCCGTTTGTGAGATATAAAATTAACACTTTTTGTTGAGTTTGTGTAGAGAGATAAAATATTTTACTATGGTTAAAAAAATAGATTTTAAGATTAAAATGATATACGTAAACCATAGCTTTAATGACCATTTGAGCTGCTTTTTACACCAATTATAAAAGAAGACTTTATTTCTTTTACAGACTTTTGTTAAACAAATGGAACTATCTTTCGTGGTCTCCCTTATTATCAACTCTATTCCAGTCGTCTTTGTCTTTTTATCCAAATATGAAATGCTTCGATCAAAGGAGACTCAACTCTACTTTAATATGATTAAGTAAATTGTATTTTATTACTTTCAAAAAGAGTTTGTATTGAATAAGAACATTTGAAGTTGTAATGTACTGAAGTACAAATTATCAATAACTTCTGATCAAAGTTAGCTAACTACACAGCTGATCGAACCTCATGAGATATTATTGGAATTATGCTAAAAAACAACCCCACTGATGGATCAACATATTCTGATGATTACATGTTTCCGTTTTATGATATTGCACACCTTACATTATTTACTAAGTTCATCTATAGTTTTGATATTGAGAGATTTAACTTATTCTTAAACCTGAATACTAAGTTGATGATGCTAAAATCAGGGGTTCAGTTCCCCTCGGTAGGCACAGCAGATAACTTGAAATGGCTTTGCTATGAAAAATACATACACACAGTGTAGATATAAATGTGGTTACTATTATGTTTTAAGAAATGTAAATAATACTAAGAAATTTTATTTAGTTATTTGCAACAATCTGAAAAGCATAAAACAAATAGCATAAGTTAAAAGGGATATTTGAAAGGAGAGAGTTGTTTGATTAATATTTCACTACTGCTTATCAAGTTCTCAGAAAGATAAACCTTTAAATTTATATATAAATGTATTTTTTTCTTTTGAAACAATCTAACAAAAAAGAAGATTATAATGTAAAAAATAGTATTCAGAAATTAAAATCAATAATATTAATTAATTTTGATATAGAAATAGGATTCAAAAATCATGATAAAGATGAGAATTTTTTACAGTGTATTTTGCCTATGCCTGTATTCATCTTTTACCAATACATTGGTAAGAAAAATTGGTGCCGCCCCAGTAGCACAGCGGTATGTCTGTAGACTTACAATGCTAGAAACTAGGGTTTCAATACCTGTGGTGGGCAGAGCACAGATAGCCAATTGTGTAGCTTTGTGCATAACTACAAACAAACAAAAATTGGTCTTCTTGAAAGTCATGTGAATATCTTTAAGTAACAGATTCTTAACATATATATATATAATATTCTGATATTTGTCTGGATATTTTTTAATCAGGAAATTGTAGAAAAGGGAAATTCCTAGTCTTTTGTTATTTTTACTTCTTGTATTCCGTAATATTTGTGCACATATAAAGTATTTCACACACACATACAAATTTTGTTTTCAGGTATATATACATATATTCAGAGTTGACATGAATTTGAACTGAATTAACATAATTATTTGAAACTCACACATGCTTTTATGACTTGCAAGTTTTAGTGCTGTTGTTTTAACTGATGCATGGTTTTATTTTGTTATTCTTTAGCCAACCACTTTAAGTAAAGCTGTTATGAATAGTTTGCATGTAAAAAAAATGTATACCTTTTTTTTTCCTTCTGAAATTTATTTAGGATTGTTTTTGTGAAAGCTGTCATACTTGCTATTCTGGTGTTTTTTTGGCTTTTTGCTGATTTGGAAATGTTGAATTTGGAAAATCCACTCAATATTACCAAGAATGCATCTATAGTAAGTTATATATGCTCAGATTTTTATTTTAAACCACTTGTAAGATTAAGCGTATGAATAATTAAAATATAGATATATAATATTTTCAATTAAATTTTTACACCACTCTCACTGTTCTTTACTACGAAATTTCTGTAGCATTGCCTTTATAAACAACAATTTCGGTAAATACTATATTTTTTAGTTAAATTTGTTATTTGACCCATGAATTGGGATAATTTTAATTAGAAAGTTAAAAGCCTCTGAAGATGTAACTAGTTGTTTGGGCTTAGAATAATGAAATATTTTAAACCTTGCATGGTTAGTGAATATCAAAGGAATCTTGTAATTTATATTAAAAAAAAACAACTGTTTCTAAGGTAATTTGATTTTTATCAATCAATATTCTTTGACTTGTAAGAACAATTGCGCTGTTTTTTTTGTTTTTTTTTTGAACATAAACTCTTTTGAAATAATTTCTTTTGGCTCAATATTTACGTATTTTTGATAAACTTTATGATAATATTAGTAATTTCAAATATTTTATGATGTTGTCTGGAACATCTACAATTATTATATTGATGTTTCAACTTTTATATGAATAGTGTTGGGAAACAGAACTTGGCCAAGAACTTTACCGACTTCAAGTGGTGGACTTAGTCTTTGTGTTATTGATCAGTACTTTTCTGGGCGAGTTTGTGAGAAAAATAGTTCACAAGTTCTGCTGCTCAAGTATCTCAAGCCCAGAGTTTAATATTGCCAACAATATATTAGACCTGATATATACACAAACACTGGCATGGTATGTTATTATCTCGTTATTTTTCTTATATGACCTCAAAGTTATTTCAGAATACCTGATTAATATATAATTATTTTCATGAGATATCTGTGGTTATTTTAATATTTATCATGATGTTTTTTGCACTTACATATATATACATTCATAGTTCTTGAATAACTAAACTACTGACTTTTTTGTTTATAGGTTGGGTGCTTTTTACAGTCCTTTGTTATCAGTTGTTGTAATCATAAAACTGGTCATTATCTTCTATGCAAAGCGTTTTAGCGTAATGTCTAACTGTGAGCCGTCTCTCAAGCCTTGGCGAGCTGCTCATGGAACCACAGTTTTCCTTACATTGATTCTCATTCATTCGTTATTGACAGTTGCAGCATTTGGATGTAGCATCTTTTTGTAAGTGATTCTTTTTCCCGTGCTTGTTAACCAAAATACAAATGTTTCAGGTTGTAACGTAGAACAGTTTGTAATTACTTTTTGTTGAAGACTTAATGTCGTATTTAGTTAAATTACACAGTATTGAAAACTGTGAAAGTTTTTTTTATCAACATGAAACATTATACTGACACCTAGAGGACAAATAAACGATATGAAGAATTCTTTTTGTTGTGAGAATTATTTAATGTAATTATTAACAAACATATAAGAGTAAATTAAAATGTTACATTACTAAATATAACTGAAGTTACATAGGTCAGAACTACAAATTAATCCAGTAATGAATATAAATAACTTAATATAGTGTTCTTACTTTCTTATTATGATTAGAAAATTACTTCATTAGTTGGGCACCATTGCTGTTAATTATATTTTCAATCTTAATCCCAACCTATTCAAGAAAGCACTTTGGGCTGCAAGAGTAGTTAGTTGTTTTCTGTGTAAACGCACAATTTTTCGAATTTAATATGTCTTCTATACATATAACACTTTCAATCAAGGTTTCCCTTATGTAAATAGAGTTGTGTTCAAACTTTCACCTATTGCTTTAGTCAAAAAAACCTTTGATATCTTCAAACATGCCCTTACACTAACAGAGAGCAAGTTAAATATGGAAAGAAAATCAAATCGGAAAGAATTCTTCAAATTAGGACATAAAAGTTTTTACTGGGTGAAAGTAAAATAAGATGTTTTTTGTGTGTAAGACTGATTTATATATATATAAATAATACCTCGTTAGAAATGAGTTAGGTTTAAATATATTTCTGTCACCAGGTGGTTCAGCAGTATGTATATGGGTTTATAACACTAAAACCAGGTTTCAGTACCAGTGGTTGGCAGAGCACAAAAATACATTTAAACCTATTGTTGGGAGAAGCAAGACTCACTTTTAATATAGTTAGGCTTAAACCTATCATCTAATATATATATATATATATATATATATAGTGTGTGTGTGT
>NW_013668404.1:91606-113975 GCF_000517525.1 Limulus polyphemus | reverse complement strand
CCACTGTCTAACCATAGATTATTTATAATATAATTGTTGCACTTTTAGTGATCCAACTGTCTAACCATAGATTATTTATAATATAATTGTTGCACTTTTAGTGATTCAACTATCTAACCATAGATTATTTATAATATAATTGTTGCACTTTTAGTGATCCAACTGTCTAACCATAGATTATTTATAATATAATTGTTGCACTTTTAGTGATCCACTGTCTAACCATAGATTATTTATAATATAATTGTTGCACTTTTAGTGATCCAACTGTCTAACCATAGATTATTTATAATATAATTGTTGCACTTTTTCCCACTGTCTAACCATAGATTATTTATAATATAAGTAATGGATACTTCATACCTGTAATGAACAGAAGAGGTCGTGTTTAAGGATGAAAACATAATACAAGATTTAAAAAAAGGAAGAAAATTATACAATATCAACAGTTATTAGAAAGATGATGAAAGATAATGTATTTTTTTAATAAATATTTGGTTATACCTCACCTTTTTGGATGAAGAGAGAATTTATGTATTCAATTTGTTATTTTTTTTTGGAATTGTAGAGATAATGTTAATCCATCAAAAGACTGTGGGCCTTTTCGTGGTATCCAAGCAGTTGATATTCTGGTGAGAGATCCCGAAGAACAGGGCTGGTTATCTTTGGTTCTTCGTCTTCTAGCTTCAGCTCCAGTGATTGCTGGAATTTTGCTTTTTTTGTTGTTAGTATTATTCACTTTATCGAGCTTTAATTATTTCTGATTTTTATGCAAATATATTTATTTTGAGAGATACGTGGATGTGTTTTTCTTGCTACAGTTTTTCAGATAATGTACTTACAAGTTGCTTCAAAAAAAAATGTTCATTTTGTTTTATGTATTTATTACCTTGTTTCACAATCAGACTTCATAGTGGCTTATACATTGGTATGTAATTACTGTTCTATCTAAAAATAGCATTTGTAGTATGAAAGTTTAATTTGTCTGTAATTTAAACTTAAACGTTGTTAAGCTATTAATACCACAAGCACACTAATCTCATTAAAATTAAAGCATCACAAAAAAACCTCATTTGACAGTTCTGTGAATATTTACAGATGTTATTTTAAAATACACAATGTTTGATAACTTTATTTGAAACTTTCTGTTTGGACAGCCATTTTTTTTTGTCAATCAAGTGTTACTTTTCAAAGACTGATAGCTCTATATAATAGCTGAAGTGTTCATATATAAATGCTATAACTTATAAGCCCTTTTATCTCAAGGATGAACTTTGATGTAGGGACACAAGTTCTTGTAATATAAAATCCTATTAAAAGATTATGAAAATTGAAATCAGTACTCCCATATATTTATTAATTGTTTTACATTTTTACTGAGCTTTCATGGCAGTTACTAATTTCTTTTGGCAAAAATTCACTGATATTTTTTAGGACTATTATTCTAGTCAGTCTAGTATGGAGAAACATGTAATAAAATTGGGAATTCCGTTTTGTGAACACTAAAAGTAGCAATTGTTTGTGAAATCAGTTGTTTTATATAAACTGTGTTACTATTTTTCTTGCATTTGGTATTGAAGAGCCTCAGATATGTTACTTGTATTAGCTCCTAGTATATTATTCACAGAGTGGATTTTGTGGTTAAAATCTTCCAAATCAAACTGTCAGTGAAATTGTTAAAAACATTTTCTTTTTTAGCTACACATTAATTTCTGTCACTTAAAAGTAAGAATATTTTATATGATGAAAGGAAAGCCAATGACATATTTCATGCTTTGTGTCTGTGATTGTTGTACATTTCTTTGTTAGGAAAGCCAATGACATATTTCATGCTTTGTGTCTGTGATTGTTGTACATTTCTTTGTTAGGAAAGCCAATGACATATTTCATGCTTTGTATCTGTGATTGTTGTACATTTCTTTGTTAGGAAAGCCAATGACATATTTCATGCTTTGTGTCTGTGATTGTTGTACATTTCTTTGTTAGAAAAGCCAATGACATATTTCATGCTTTGTATCTGTGATTGTTGTACATTTCTTTGTTAGGAAAGCCAATGACATATTTCATGCTTTGTGTCTGTGATTGTTGTACATTTCTTTGTTAGGAAAGCCAATGACATATTTCATGCTTTGTGTCTGCGATTGTTGTACATTTCTTTGTTATTAACAACAGTTGTGTGATTATCGGGAACCGGTTGATCAAATATCTGATACTTTTAATCCGATATCTCTCCCCAGAACTTCCATATCTCTAATGAATATGTAATACTGACTTTTAGCTTTTGTTTTTATTTGCAGAGTTGGTGTTTATTACCTTCGTGCTACAGCAAAGGCCCACAAGAACATAGTGGATTTGTTGCGAGAACAACTTATATTAGTGAGTTGTTGAATTTATTAATTAAACAGATAATATCATTATATTTACCTCCTCATATTAATCACAACATATTAAATACCAGTCATTTATTCTGGTCAATTAAGATGGAGAATTTAACAGACTGATTTCGAGTTCATAGCCAGATGATGTCGTAAATCAGTTGGCCTATATTTTACTTGCTGTCATTTTTCAAAAATGTTGTTCTGAAATGCTGCTCCAAAGATATTTCAACAAAATACATGTTATTTAATGAAGATGACAAACAACTTCAGAAAAAAATGTTTAATTACTTGTAACGAACGTTTCGGCATATGCATTTATGAAGGGTCAGTGAACGTCACAGGTTACCAAACTGATATTAATTTACAGCAACAGAAAATAAAAAACAGCTAAAACAATATAAAAGGAAAAGTGTACGTGATACAAGTATAGTTGAACAGTTTTGAGTCGTTGATCGTATAAATAGAGAAAATTATAATAATAACATAAAAAAAGATAAAATCAAAATTAAATTAAAAATAATAATAAAAGGTTAAAGAGGCCAGGCATTGTACCTATTAATGTAAGGGCATCTGGATGGAATCAAAAGTGATTCGTTATATTTTCTGTTGAGAAAATGGTCACAAGTTTCTAAACTTTTGATTGCATAAGGTGTGCCATGTTGTTTTAAGTAATCTTCAGTGTTAGCTTCTTTGTTGTCAAGATTTCTAGTGGCACGAATGTGTTCTTTGAAACAATCATGTATTGGACGACTGGATTCACCTGTATATGTGGCCAAACACTGTGTACATATAAGCTCATAGTCAGTGATTTTAAGCGTGCAGGACTTCTATAAGCCATTCGTCTATGCAAAACACTTTTTGGATTTACATGTATTGTCATTATTTAAGACTGAACAAGAGAATATATATCCTTCAGTTTTCTACCAGGATTTTGTATGATTTTCATATTCAAATCAGATCTTGTAATTGCTTGATGAAGGCGAGTAGTTAAAGGTTCATCCATGAAGGGCATAATCCATGAAACAGTGTCTTGATGTGGTAGTTTCTTTTTTTGATGTCGTTTGTTAATATCTTGCGAGTCAAAACTGTGAAATGTCTTAGTACTGTAACTATACAGGTAGCCATTGGACAATAGTAGCTTTTGAAGTTTGATCCTGGCGTGCGTCTACCCGTCCCTGGTGTTGCAGATTTCCTCAATTCTATTAAGTTGACCAATAATGACACCTCGTTTGGTAGCTGGTGCGAGTTAGAATGTAGAATAATGGTTTTAACGTGTGATTTAAAATATACGGAAGTAATAAGTTTGTTATGTATAGATTTCTGGACATTATCGGTATGAGTAAGTGTGAGCATTATGTCAGATTGTTGATTATTTAATGAATTCAACCAATTCTAAAAGGGAAGTGAGTCCATGATTCCAAATACCGAAAATGTTGTTAATATATCTGTATCATCTAGTTGGTTCAAGATTAGTTTCAAAATTCCACTCAGTAAGAGCTGATGATTCAAAGAAATACATAAAAAGAGAGGCCACGATGACAGTGGCATTATTACCCACAGTGATGCCTTTCTTTTGAATCAAATTTGAAATAACTGTTGTTGATAATAAATTTGAGAGAATTTTCAAAGCCTTCTGTAGGAATATCAATGAAAATACATGTTTCTTACGTTCAAAAGATTGTATAGTTTTTTTTTATTAGTATTGCTTTATAATTACTCCTTTTTTAGATTTGTAGGTAAGCAAGATAGGCATAGCTTTAAGAATAGGCTTAGATTGTTTTCTTAAAAACATGTTACTTTATGTTTATTTGTTTTAGTGCAAAGTTACATAATAGACTATGTGCACTCTGCCCAAAATATAGAATTGAGCCTCAGATTTTAGCATTTTAAGACTGTAAACTTACAACTGGCCCACTGCAGTTTGTCCTTTGTGTTAGTCACACCATCATGTTGTTAAAATCATTTTGTCAGTCCACAAAACCTTGTACTCTGAGATTTTACTTGATTTTTTCTTGGTGTTGGAGTGTTGTTTGTCATCTTTTCAATAACTAATGTACAGTTGTTTTGAAATGCCACATTGTTTTGTAAAAGTTAAGGTATCGTTGGTGTAAATGTAGTAAAAATACTTTGACATTAAAAAGAATTTTGTGTAGTTTTAAATTGTATGATTTTTTTTTGAGGTAGAAAGATAATACAATACAAAACATATCACTTGCCAAATTTGTTAGTTTTTTTTGCAGTGTATTGCATTACAGTTACAAATATTACAATACAAAATTTCTGACAATGCCCACTGCAACATTTTGTATTCTCAACCCCGTCACACACCAAACATGCTCACCCTTTCAGCTGTGGGGGCGTTATTATGTGACGGTCAATCCCACTATTCATTGGTAAAAGAATAGCCCAAGAGTTGGACGGTGGGTGGTGATGACTAGCTGCCTTCCCTCTAGTCTTACACTGCTAAATTAGGGACGGCTAGTGCAGATAGCCCTCGTGTAGGTTTGCGCGAAATTCAAAAACAATAACAAAACAATTTTCAACCCTTGTGACTCACTCATTCTGTATTGACAGTTGCAAAAATTTTTCATAAACAAGTTTGTTTCCTCTGGCTAAAGGATATGGTTATAGTTTGAAATGTAGTAATCTATAACACTATTATCTTGCAATGACTGCTACCTGCATGTTCCAGTCATATAAATATAATAATGTTTGTGTACTTACTTATATATATGAATAAATATGTATTTATTTTTCTATTAGGAAGGAAAAGATAGGGTGTTCCTGCTGCAATTATTTGAAAGTGCTTTACGAGAACGACGGGTATCCGCAAGCACTTCCTCATCTGAAGGAATGATTAAAACAGTTATAGGTAATTTAATTTTAGCTAATTAACCTAAGTCATACTTTCGGGTTCTTCATACTTTGCTATTTTCTTCTCCCAACAACTTGCTATGAAACGGTACAGAGTTTGAGAACTTTCTATTAAAATGATTTTGGTGTCTCACCACTTTGTTATAGTCAATGTCACCATGTTCACTCATGCTCTGTCTCACAACTAGACACCTTTGTAATAACCCTGCTGCGTAGTTTCCATTGCAGAAGTCTTCTTCTTAAGGCTGTCATGTTTATAACACATCATTCCTGCTTGCAGCCTTCCATAATTCATCTAGTTTACGAGGACAACAGTTTCTTAGCACTAGTTTGAACAATCCAGTTGCACAAAAATCCATAGGCATCATGACTGGTGACTTGACTGGTATGTCTTTGTATATAATAGCATGATTTCCCGTTTCATTCTCCAGCTGCTTCGGGTATGCATTAATTGAACTAATATGTCATAGAAGCAACTTGTATACATGTGGCTTGTTCCCCTTTTCCAGACAGACAGAGGTCCATCCTGATTATGTTTTGTACCGTTGTTTGAGGCATGTAGATGGCTTTAGTCACTGTTCTTTGTGTTTGTTAATTCTCACTGTTACAAGATGCCATGCATTGCTTACCACAGCTGGCATAGCACTTGTTGAAGGTTTCTTTCTGGATGGTCCTGATACCCTAAGATGATCCATATTCCTTTGTTTTCCAATATCACATATTTATCATCATTTTGTAAATTCTAAATCCCCAATCTGAACACACTTTTATGATCTGTTATGAGTGTTTTTAACAAGATTGGTTAAAGATGTTATTCCACATGTTCAGGATACAAAAATATTTAAACCTATATAAAATAAAATCTATTTTGTTTATGTTTACCATACAAATTATCCATTAGCTCATTTTTGTACATTGTACAAAGCCTGAATAAGTCGGAGATATAGATAAGTATTTTAAAATCACAAAATTATTCTTAAATTATGATATATTGCTTGACACTGTAGACATGTAATAAGAAAGAGCAGTAAAATGAAAAATTTAATGAGAAACATATGAAAGTGATTGGAATTTCTGCTATTAGGTCATGTACTGGTTAGGTTTTGGATTTCGCACAAAGCTACACGAAGGCTATTTGCACTAGCCGTCCCTAATTAAGCGGTAAAAGACTAAAGGAAAGGCAGCTAGTCATCACCACCCACCACCAACTCTTGAGCTACTCTTTTACTAATGTATAGTGGGATTGACCATCACATTACACCCCCCCACACACACGGCTGAAATGGAATGTTTGGTGGAACAGGGCATCGAACCCATGACCATCAGATTGCGAGTCAAGTACCCTAACCACCTGGCCATGTAAAGCAAGGGTTCATCTCAAGTCTAGATTTTTTTTTTCTCTCTGTTTGACTCTTAGTGGGTCAGCAGTAAGTTCACAGACTTACAATGCTAAACTCCAAGATTCGATTCCTCTCAGTGGACAGTGTAAATAGCTCATTGTGTAGTTTTATGCCGAAACAACAACAGCAATCTTTTCTCTCTTTAGTGGTAAAAATATTGTTTCTGCCATTAATGAATGACCATTATTGTCATGGCTAACCTTGGTATTAGGCCTAGTAATTTGTCAAATAAATAAAAACACTGTCACCTGGTGTTGTTTTAAATTTTTTACAAGAAAAATAAACATAAAAACATTCACCTGGTAATTTTTTAATCAGCTTGAAAACTTTATCAGAAAAACAAACTGAATACTAGTTTTTGTTTTTTTTTGATAACCCTATATTAAATAAAACTTTTCACTTTTTTTTATTTTACAAAAAAATAGTGGATGCAAAGAGTCCAATCCTAATTAAAAAACAGAATTACAATTATTTAATGATTCAGTGTAATGCAAGTGTAATAACTAATATAACACATTAAATATCTTTAGTGTGATTATTTAAGCAGCAAATTTGATTTATTTTTAGATGCTCAGCAGCCAAGTCGTGACATGAAATCACGAGATGAGCATTCTTTAGAACCAGTGGAATTGACCAATAAGCTATATAGAGATAAGTCTTTTGCTGGTACTAAGTCTACTCCTCAAGAGCAAGACACGATACCACCCAACTTTTTAACGCCAGGATACATGCCTGCTGATGTGCCAGCTAATGAAAAATTGCACTCTTCAGTTAGTAAAGATGAGCCGGTGCGAGTGAAACCTGGTTGGGGAAGAGCGAGACATATTTCTCCAAATGGAGCACCTTATTCTGCTAGTCAAGAACATATTCCCTCTGATCAAGAAACTTCTCCTTATGATAGGGGAAATCATAATTCACAACAAGGTAGGGGAAACTATCCGATGAATTACCCCCAGAACCGAGAGCACCACCTACCATCTCGTGGCTTTTCAACACCACACTTACAGAATTCTTACATTCCCGATTCAGTCCGTCCTGGCGGTGGTAATTATCCTGGTTTTTCTAAGACTGCCATCCCATCTCCTCCTCGCTCTTCTCATCAACAAGGTTTTCAGTACCTTGGACGAAATGACCATCAGCTTAGGTCACATCTGCCTCGTGGCCTACATCAACATACACCTTCTCCACAGAATATCATGGACACCGACCGAGACGAAGGTAATAACCAGTCAAAGTCACCTTAGACAAAAATACCCAAGTCAAAATCTTTGTGCTATACAAACACTGGGAAGCAGAAGATTGAAAAAGAAATGCTAGTGTAAGTCTTCTTTTTATCAATTAAGATTTTATAGACATATATATTCAAAACCAAAAATAATATTGTTAATTGTATACTATTTATATAACATATTAGATAATAGTATGATATCACAGAAATAGTGATAATAGTTTTGAATCATTTTTTTACTGATCCAATAAGTATGTAATTACATTTCTTCACTGAATGCTAGAGCTTGTTGTTACAAAATACAAAGTTCTAGTTGAGATGTTGTCGGCCGTTTACAAAACATCAACTCAAATGGAATATAATGCCTAGGCTAGTGAAGTATACCTTATAATTTTTTGTTGTTGTTGTTACTGTAAGCAGAATAGTTGGGTTAGCACTTGTCATATAGTTTTATATTAATTGTAATACAACAGAACTGGTAGTAACTGGACAAGTGTTGAATACAATAGTTATAAAGCACTAATAGATTGACTTTATGCACATGTTGGTACTAGCAGTAATGCCAAACATTGGTTATGAAAAAATTCAGTTCTTTACCATACCAAAAAAGTGAGGATAGCCATCTTGATAAAACACTGAACTTACAGATTCTTTGTTGCAAAAAAACTTCATAAAGATTCAAGATGGTGCAGTTTCATAGGGTAAATTATTTATACCATGTTGTTTAAATTTTAAAATATTTTTTTAAATCATAGCAGTTCTTTTACTTGATGCTAATTCTGTCACGATAAAGTTTTATGTACAAATTTCTAGTCAGAAATCAATACTCAGTGTATGTACATTTATGTTAAAATGTTAATAATGTAATACTTAGTAACTTCTCTCGAGCCTTCAAGTCCCTGTAGTTTTCTACATCACTAAATCCCAATAAAGCTTTATTTTTGTGTGTATGTAATGGGGGTGAGGCTGGAGGGGAACCTACTATTTTTAAAATATATATATATTACAGGAATTTGCTGAATTATAATCAAGACGACATACCCACCTAAATAAAGAATATGCTAATTTATCACTTCAGCAGGTTGGCCAGGTGGTTAGGGCGCTTGACTCGCAATCTGAGGGTCGCGGGTTCGAATTCCCGTTCCACCAAACATGCTCGTCTTTTCAGCCATGGGTCATTATAATGTTATGGTCAATCCCACTATTTGTTGGTACAGGAGTAGCCCAAGAGTTGGCAGTGGTTGGTGATGACTAGCCACCTTCCCTCTAGTCGTTCACTGCTAAATTAGGGACGGCTAGTGCAGATAGCCCTTGTGTAGCTATGCGTGAAATTAAAAAACAAACCAACACTTCAGTGGGGAATAATGAACATTAATGTCTACGACATCTTGTTCTAGGCAATGAGAATAAACTGAGGGAACTTTACACTTCTGATGTGCACTGGTGAATGTGGATGCATTTTTATTATCTGAACTTAGAATGAGTATTCCTGTCTCTTATTTATTAAAGTTATGCAATATGAAGATAAGAATTCCTAACCTGTTGAACCAGTTTGGGCTTATGGACAAAATTCTAGTTTTTCAAACGAACTATTTACTAGCTGAAAGAGAAGTGGGGTTGCTTAGAAAACCTCTCCACCCTTCCAAATCTTGCTTCATCACAGGAATACTTAGGTACAAAAATGACATCTGCAAAGTACAATAATTAGGTGACTCAGTACGAAGATTTTAGCCTAATGGTAAGGTGCAATTCTTTTATAAAAATGTGTGCCAAAGAGCTTTGCACTATGCCTAAATCCACACATTTTAATTTTATCCCTGCCTTTAGTTAGTTGTAATGACCCTGTATATTTATATAAAGTGCTCTATAATTTAGAAGAAACCCACTTGAAGGCCCATATTTCTAAATCAGATAATTGGTACATTAATTTATTTTTTGATCTTTCGACATTTTAAAAAATATTAGAGCTCGTATCTTCAGTTTAGACTGTCTACTTATTAGACAGAATTTTCTCATTTTTTAGAAACATACATTTGCTTTCACACTAATTAGAATCTAAGTAAGCTCGAAACATTTTAAACATCACTTGACAAAAATATCTGTATTATTTATATATATATATATTCAAAATGTTTTTTTTTTTCAAATAAGTTTATAGAACTTTGAAAAAAAAAATTTGTAAATTACTGTTTAACCAATATTTATAGCCATGAAAAAAAAAACTTAAAAGCTTACCTGACTGATGCTAACTATCTTTTATAAACCGTATAAAAACGTTTGTACACTAATATTTTACCCAGTTTTTATCCTAAATTTTTTCCCCCTGACAAGTGCTAATATCTTCAATGTTTTTAAAATTATGCAAACTCTATTAATCTTTTAATTGAAAATCTTGTGCTACTTTTTACATAATTTTTTAAAGATTTTAGTACTTTTTATAAATGAATGTTTTTATATGTGTATGTAAAAAAAATTCTTTACTTCTTAAATATGTGGCTTATTCAATGTAAACAGAATTAAACAGAATTTACCAACAGTATTAATTGTAAACATTTGTTATCATGCCAGTAAGTATGTTCTTTATAATTATATATCAATATTTGTACAAAAATTTAACTATTTAAAAAAATATGTGATGTATAAACAAGTAGTTTTTTTTAAGATTTTCACACGTAAAACAGAAGTCAAAATGTTGTGAAGGCCAAAAACTAGATTACAGTTCCTGCTGAGATTTCTCCAGATTTTCAAGTAACACTAAAGGTTAATAGATTTCTAAATCTAAAAATATAAAAAATTTTCGACTGATCATAGAAAACTTGGAGTGTGGTTCAGAAATTTTCTACGAAGCTTATGTAACAGTCTAACAATAACGTTTTCTGCAGTTCTTGTACCGTTACCTCAGTCGCAGTGAAAGTTAAGGTATTTGTACTGCAGAGTTTTGTTGCGATAAATTTATTTTCACGTCATTCTTTTACTTGTGACATCTAATTGTATATTTCGTGAGATTATAAAACTTTAAATTATCTGTGCATGTTTTATATCATTGAGCCATTATAATTCGCTTAAGTAGATTTGTTTAACACAATATTCAATTTTTTGTGGCCCATGCAAATACGGTAGTTAATTCTAAACTTTTTAAGTTCATATGATCTCCTTAGCAATTTTAGCATGGTAAATATGTATTTATTATTTTAGTTTACACTAAAAATTTGTATCCTTGCATCATAGTTAAAGTGTGTTAAGAGTTATGATGTATTTTATCTACAACTTCTAATTGATAGAGAAATACTAAGATAATAGTGATTTTAGCAATATAGGCACGGATCAAAAGATCTTTAATCGTTGTTTTAAAATGGGGCTGAAGTTTATTTAAACTGTATCACAAAAATTACTAATACAGTTCTTAATTAAGAATTTGGTTTTTCAGTTACAATTTATAAATAAGATGTTTCAGAATTTATCTGAAATTTTGATATTTGGATTGATGTAATAAATGTGTAAAATGGGTGAAGTTTAAGGAATGTGTGGTTATTTTCCTTTTTTTCATTTTGTGTTGTTGTTGCAGTGTTTGTCTCAATAGGTATTTCATATGTTTGTTCCAGAAGCACAGTATATAACTTATTCACGTTTAAATTTACCACAGGGTTGTGTGATTATGTGTAAGATAAGAAAAAAATAAAAATACTTATATTATATGTGTTAAAAATGCATTAATTCTATGAAGAAAGCAAGATAGCACTGATTAAACCAAGCTTGTTGAATTATGTTTACGTATGTTTGAGTGTAATGACCTCAAGTCGATTCTTATTTAGCCTTCACTCGGTGATTAAAAAGCAAAATAAAAATTTGGGTTCAATGACTCATTGTTGGGTTTCAATTAATTACCTGTTTAATTTATTTGTAAATCTTTTTATTCGTTAAATTGTCCATGTTATGGTTTTTGGCTAAAGGTAATTCAACAGTTATGTATCTCCATTATAACTTATATTATGTCAGTCTAAACTGATATTGTCATATTCGTAACTGGTCTTTAGAATTTTATCATTAGATTCTTCCACGATAGGCAATTCTATTTGAGATTTTGAATCAGTGGACCCCATTGTAGACTGCACTGAGTAACAGTCAGTGTCTATATTTGTTTCATTTACATTTTTCTTGAAACATTGAACAACTTCTGCGTATGTTGGTGGTGGAGCATCCATTCTCAAGTTAATTTTTGTGCCTTTGTCATGCCCAGTACTGCACAGAGATGGATCTCGAGTACTCAGTACAGTCGTAGTTGGGTTACTATATGTTAGTGGGAGTAAAACCCTTGGGCTTCCAGCTGAGAGATAATGACACTCTGGAATTGTTGGGAGATCTGATGAGGAAGAACATGAAGACTCAACGGAAGTTTCGGACATAGTATTACAGCTAGAGGATGCTGCAGGATGGTAGATGGCATGGAAGTCCCCTGAACCTTCTGGATAACCTCGAAAGCCATGGACTTGAAAACCCTGTTTTGATAAGAAAGTTTGTGAACTTAAAGCCTAGGAAATAAAGTGGCACTAGAAAGTTTAAACTATGGTAAAAGATTATGACACAATTTTACTAAAGATCATCCATCATTGCCTGGCATGGCCAGGTGGTTAGGGTGCTCGACTTGCAATCTGCTGGTTCAAATCCCAGTCCCACCAAACGTACTCACTCTTTCAACCATAGGGGCATTATAATGTAATGGTCATTCCCATTATTCATTGATAAAAAGAGTAGCCCAAGAGTTAGCTAGCTGCCTTCCCTCTAGTCTTTCACTGCTAAATAAGGGCCAGCTAGTGCAGATAGCCCTCGTACAAAATTCAAAACAAACCAAACCAAATATCATTAAAGTAAAAACTATAAAATCAGAACCACATCAAGAATGTGATTAGTATTTTTGAAATGCTATGACGTTTTGTATTAGGACTCAAATCTAGTTTAAATGACCCAACTTAGGCTGAGGATAAATCACCATTTAAGGTATTTAAACAGTAACCATTTTACACGAACCTAAAAGTAACATTTCTATCAACATTCAACTTGTAACATTGAACAATTTTGTGGACCAATTTTTTTTTTTTTCTAATTACGAATCATAAAAAACGTGGAGCTTACATAAGTAGTGAATTTAAAACATTTATGGAAATTACAGTTTATCTAATGTCAGTCTTAACTGACGAAAATACATAAAAAGTAGCTTTGAGCTCAATGGCGATTGCCTCTTTTCTGTTAACAATTCTGAAATACAAAATGTAATCTCATCTGCAAATTATATTATGACGACAGAAGAGTTTTTCTGCTGTTGCTGTGGTACCATTGGCTGTCAACCAATCAGAAGCCAGCACCGGATTATTTGGCTTTAAACCAAAACAAACACTGGAGCAAGCTGGAGTAGCAGCTTATAACTGACGTATCTTGTACTCAGAGTTGTTTGACTCAACTAACAAGTTTTACAAGGACAACAAAATAACATATTCCACTACTGTGCAAGCAGTGGAAACGTTTCTTATTATATTCTCTGTCTTTACTCATGATCACTTCAGAAGTCACTACGTCAACATAGAATAAGGTTTATATTATAATTCAATTTATTAACAGAAATAATTCGAAAGGGTATTCTGAGAAATTTACGTACAAAATTTGTTACTAACTGGCCAGGTTGTTAGAGCGCTCGACTCGCAATCTGCGGGTTCGAATCCCCGTTAAACCAAACATGCTCGTCCTTTCAGCCGTGGGGGCGTTATAATGTAATGGTCGATCCCACTATTCGTTGGTAAAAGAGTAGCCCAAGAGTTGGTGGTGGGTGGTGATGACTAGCTGTCTTCCCTCTAGTCTTACACTGCTAAATTACGGACGGCTAACGCAGATAACCCTCGTGTAGCTTTCAAACAAACTAAACACTTTGATAACATTAGTGTATTTCTTTGAATATATAGTTGATATAACGCAGTTTTGCATATTTGGGGAGAAAATGGCAATATATACATTTTTTAAATTAACTTGTTTGGAAAAATATTATGGTTTGTTTGTTATGAATTTCCCGCAAAGCTACACGAGGGCTATCTGCGCTAGCCGTCCCTAATTTAGCAGTGTAAGACTAGAGGGAAGGCAGCTAGTCTTCACCACCCACCGCGAAATCTTGGGCTACTCTTTTACCAACGAATAGTGGGATTGATCGTCACATTATAACGCCCCCACGGCTGAAAGGGTGAACATGTTTGGTTTGATGGAGATTAGAACCCGTGACCCGCAGATTGCGACTCGAGCGCCCTAACCACCTGGCCATGCCGGGCCCTATTATTAAGGTAACAAGGTAATATAGGCTTCGCAAGTACTTCAAAATGCATCACAAAACACGTACTTACGGGACAGTCCGCGGAAAATATAACTATGAGCACCGACCTCTGGGGATCATATACGGACAGTAGTCATAAAAGTTTGTCTTCCTTTAATTCCTCTACATAACAAACAACAACATAAGCGTTATTTCATTCCGATCACGAGAGGGCCGGTAGAGAGTTACGCCCTCTCGTCATCCAAGGGACGAAAAAAAAGAAAAATGGGTAAAATGAATAATAGATGGGTAAGAGTGCAAGTCATCACAGGAGGCGGAAAATGGGGAAGACACGATCTCTGCAGATGGAGGAAACAATTCGGAGAAATATGGGTAAACATAATTTAAAATATTTATAATTTAAAATCACATATTTTGAAATATGTGTGAAGGATCGCTTATTCAGTTTGTTTTTGTTAACAAAAGAAGTGAAATGCTACCTACCAACTTGTTGATGCGAGTGATGATTGCTAATCGCAATACAACACCAGAGACAACGAGTGTTGTTCCAGTTGCCATTAACGTGTAATCCCATCGAAAGACATAGTAGAGGGTCGTCAGAACTACAGATGTGAGAAGTAAAACTATTCCTACAGCAATGAGTCCCTCTGAAAATAAGATGCACACCGTCAGAAACGCGTTACGTCTACACAGACGGCAGTTGGAATGGCGTAACTTCAATATCATCTGAAATTATTTAAAAGTATAAATAAAATTTTGCAATTTTAGGGAGGGGGTAAGGCGCATTAATTAAACAACTTAAAATTATCTGGGGGGGAGGAATATAAAAATTAATATGTGTATCAATGAGTTCTTATAAATATGGATATATTTACAGCGATTTATTCTTTAATCGTATATATATATATATTGCGAATGGTGGCGTCTGACCAAGCGTTCGTCTGTCTCCCGTTTGAAAAGCTGAGCACGGAGGCAAAGCTCAACATTCACTTTTAAAATGACGGGTGAACAGGCATGAATAATGTTGATACCTATTTTTTTATTTCACAAGCAGGATATTCTTCACTAAGTCGTCAGGAATTAATCACACTATCATTAACATTTCAAAATGTAACTTAAAGAATAAAAATGTAGATTTATCCTTTGTTATTGTTGACTGGCTCTTAGCATGATGACTGAAATGCTCAACAATTACTTTTCATGGTGGGCGGTATAAGTAGCTCAGAAATCAAGAGTACAACACATTTAACCTTTTTAAAAGACCATGAAGTAATTTTAATCAATAAATTAACTTAAACTTTTCCGTCACTAGGGACCCTTACTTTTGCTTGTAATCTATATTACAGAAAGAAAAGATAACAATATCCGCTTACATAAATTACGTAACTTACGTGGCTCAAGGTTCTAAATGTACACATATACATAATATAATAAGTTTGATTTACACATTCATATACCTAGATATACATTTATAGCAAACAATTTGGCTTGCGAGTTAATTTAAAAGTTGTGGTTGTTTTCTAAATATACAAATTTCTAAGTATTATGCGGGATAAATATAATATCAAAAATACAAGATAATTGAAGCAATATGTTCTAATATGCTTCAATTCAATTTAGATTGATATATGAAATATACATATATATATATATATGGCCGTAAAAAAATTTCCCAGTAAATATAATTATACTACTAATAATATGCATTATTTATTGTACTTTTATATTATCAGATACCGCTATAGTTATGTAATAAACATTATAGGGGAGACTGCACACCAGAAGATCCAAAACTGGAGCCATGATGTTCAACTGAATGTGCTCAACACTTTCAGAAATGGTAACTCAAACTGTTACAGTCAATCCCACTATTCCAGTAAGAGTAGTTGTGTAGGCGGTGGGCGTTGGTGGCTGATTGCCCTCCCTCTGTTCAGCAGTTATAAATATGGAAGACTGTGCCTAAGCCTTAAAAGGGGAAATTCGAGGCTGTCCTAAATAGGGTAGAGGCAATGGAATAAAGAGAAGGGTAAACTGTGAGAAATGGCAGCAGGATTTCATTAACTTAAGCTTTTACATGCGAAGGATACAGTAGCTAATCATGTAGTTAAAAACATTACTAATAGGGCTAGTATTAGTGAATTTAATTATAATGAGCAGGTTCTATTAAGTAACCGATTTCGTCCTTTAGGTTGTGCAGATGATGAACTTGAAGAGTGAAGGATAAGAAAAGGGACAGGTAGGGATGGGAATGAAAAACATAAGGTTATTGTTTTAGGAGATTCCTTAGTATGACATGTGGATAGAATAGTCTGTAGGCTAAATAGGGAGAATATAATTAGATTATGCTATAAATTGTATAAAAGTGGCAGGGTTGAGGATAGAATTGAAAGAGTAAGTGATATAGTAAAGGATGCTATCAGTGATGCAATATTTGTAGTGCACGTGCACGTTAATCATGTAGGAAAAGGTAGGTCAGAGGTTATAATTATTGGGGATTTTGTTTCAGGCATATAAAATGGGAAATGTTAAAGTCAAATCACGATAGAGACAGGTTTTTTTATTCAACAATTGGTTTGAGAACCAACTAGGAATAATACTATTTTAGATTTATTGTTAACTTCTAATATAGAAATGGTTGATAGGGTGGAGATTAGGGAACATCTTGGTGTAAGAGATCATTGTTTAATTAGGTTTGGTGTTTTGTTGCATAAGGAATAATGATATTTTGGTTCCAAATTTCAAGGAATTTGAAGGGATAAGATAAGGATTTTCTGTGAAATGGACAATTGAGTTAACTAGAAATACTGACCAAATGTGGAAAACATTTTAGAATAAATTCTTAAATATTCCACATTTGGCGTGTTCCTTATACACAAAAAGGAGAGGCTGGAAGTGAAAAACCAAGTTGTCTCACAATGAGGATAAAATTAAAGAAAGTTTACACTGGCTGCAATGATGGAAGATTTGGAGAATTTGAGTGAATCAAGAGAGTTTGTTAAATTGGAAATTAGGGACTCAAAAACTACATAGAAAAAAGATGTCTGAAAATGTAAAAATTAATAGTAAAGGTTTCTTTAAGTACATTACAGGTAAGTAAAATGTTAGGATGGAGGTAGAGCTTATGAAGGATGATACCGGAAGGCTAATATCTGATGGTTAACTGGAAGACTAATACCTGATGGTTATGGGATGACTGGGTTATTAAATTCTACTTAGTTTTTTTCTAATGAAGATTTAAATAATATTCCTGGTCCTGATCGGTTGCTAGATGGAAACAGGATTGACCAAAATGATCCCATTAATTCTGAGCTTGTTAAGAAAAAAAATTGGAAAGTTTAAAGAATGATAAAGCTCCTAGACCAGATAACATTTACACAATGGTTTTGAAGGAGGTTTACGAACGGATATGTGAGCCACTTGCTACTTTGTTTTTAAGTCCTTGAATAATGAACGCGTAGCAGAAGACTAGAAGTTGGCTAATGTCATTTCTCTTTTCAAAGGAGGTGATAAAAACTGTCCCATTAGTATTACATCGATGGTAGGAAAAATTTATGAAAGTCTGATGAAATATGCTTTGCAAAGTCATTTAACAAAGTTTAAAATTTTGTTGGATAATCAGTATGATTTCACTAAGAGAAAATCTTGCCTTATTAATGTTTTGACATTCATTCCTTGAAGAGGTTATTGCTTATGTAGATGAGGACATGGGTGTGGATTTGGTGTATCTGGAGTTTTGGGAAGCAGTTGCAAAGTGCTTGCTTAAAAGTTATCTCTATAAATCTGGGGAATATGTTGGCTCATTGGATAGAAAAGTGGGTGGATGAAAGAAAGCAGAGGATTGCTATAAATGGAGTTCAGTGTGACTGGATAAATGTCACATGTGGGGTACCTCAGAGTTTGGACCATTGTTCTCTTTTGATTTACATCAATGACGTAAATGAAGGATTAGTCAATAAATTACTTAAATTTGCTGATGATATTAAAGTTTTGCAAAAGGATCTGAATTATTTGATGAGTTGTGAAAAGTGTCTTTTAATTTTAATATATGCAAGGTAATGCATGTGGTAATACACAGTTTGAATTGTGAGTGTAATATTGATAGAAATAACCTTAAAAGTGTTATAGAAGAAAAAGATCTTGGTGTTGTGGTTCATCAGTCTCTTAAGCCATCCAAACAATGTGCTGTTGCTAGTGGCAGGGCAAATAGGATTTTATGCTGTATCTAGAGAAATACTAAATACAAAAAAGTTATAATGTCATTGTATAGATCATTGGCTAGGTCACATTTGGAGTCCTGTGTTCAGTATTTGGCTCCTTACCTTAGAAACGACATTGAATTGTAGGAAAGGGTTCAGAGGAGGGTTATTAGGATCATACCTAGAATGAAAACATTGTCATAATAGGAGAGGTTGAGATCTCTGAAATTGTCTTCACTTGAAAAAGTAGAATTAGAGGGGTTCCAATTGAGGTGTTTAAGATTGCTAAGCGAATTGATAGTGTTGTTGAATTAGAGGTGGATCTTATGGAGGTGTTTAAGATTGCTAAGGGAATTGATAGTGTTGTTGAATTAGAGGGGATCTTATTGAGGTGTTTAAGATTGCTAAGGGAATTGGTAGTGTTGTTGAATTAGAGGGGATCTTATGGAGGTGTTTAAGATTGCTAAGGGAATTGATAGTGTTGTTGAATTAAAGGGGATCTTATTGAGGTGTTTAAGATTGCTAAGGGAATTGATAGTGTTGTTGAATTAGAGGGGTTCTTATGGAGGTGTTTAAGATTGCTAAGCGAATTGATAGTGTTGTTGAATTAGAGGGGTTCTTATTGAGGTGTTTAAGATTGCTAAGCGAATTGATAGTGTTGTTGAATTAGAGGGGATCTTATGGAGGTGTTTAAGATTGCTAAGGGAATTGATAGTGTTGTTGAATTAGAGGGGATCTTATTGAGGTGTTTAAGATTGCTAAGGGAATTGAAAGTGTTGTTGAATTAGAGGTGGATCTTATGGAGGTGTTTAAGATTGCTAAGGGAATTGATAGTGTTGTTGAATTAGAGGGGTTCTTATCGAGGTGTTTAAGATTGCTAAGGGAATTGATAGTGTTGTTGAGTTTTTTTGTCGTTCATGGTGAGAATGGTAAGACTAGGGGACAGCTTTAGTTTTCCAACAGGATGGTTGGTCTTTGGAATGAGTTGCCTTTAGATGTGGTAGATGTAATTAATTTAAGGGAAAGCTCGATAAATATTTGAATGATAAGGGTTGATTTATTTTTATTGTAGAGTTTAGTATAGTGAATGGGACAGCATAGATGGACCAACAGGTCCCTTGTTGTCCTTAAATTATAGGTATGTTTGACATGGCTGTTTAGTCCATGAGGTTTAAGATACCAAATACCTAACTATTTATCCACTTTGTTTCATAAAAGCATATTTCCAACACATATATGATTTTTCATACTGTTATGGCACGCTGTTTCATTCGTTATTTTTTAATTTTAAACTTGTTTCTTATATGTTTGTTTGATAAAGTTTTATATACAAAACTTAAGTCAAGTCCTGTATCCTTCCTTACTTAAAATTATTGACTACATAGTATTAATAAGAAGATAACAACAGTTCCAAAGACAAACAGATAAGCAACGGAAAACTGAGCATATCCATAAAGTCAACTATTTAAATATAAAGCCTTATACCCATCGAAAAGTTCCCCAGGTTTACGAAGCTGTTTTGAATAAGAGTAGTATGAAATTCCTATGCTTACCTTATTTTCACCCCTCTGACAGTCGTCGCACGGTGTGCTCAGTACAAAGAGAACTTCGGCAATTCAATTTATTTCAAACTGTAAACACGTGCTTCGCAAATCACGAGACAACAGTGTCATGCTACATCATCAAATCTCTGACGCTTTTCTCGTGGCATTGTTGAAATAAGTTATTCTTGAGAAAGTCTTTACAAAGCAACCTTATTGTCTCACAGACTTATGTATTATATATTTCCCTGGAAAAAGTTTTTGTTTTGTTTTTCAACGAATCAAAGAATAGATTGTCTCTCTCCGTCATTCATGGATTCTTTGCTTAATTCCTTCACTGAATTTACATACCTTATTGAGTAGAAGAAAAATTCAGATTTAGTAAGAGCTGTTAGTATTATAATAGCATTTAACTTTCGTGTACAAAAAAATATCACACAGTCTTGCAGCAACTTTTCACTGTTATGTTCCTACAGTTAATCCGATATATTACAGTTATTGTGTATGATATGTGTGATTATTGAAGTAGGAGTTTTGTTAAATATACCGTTCTTTGTCTATTTATCTCTGGATTTTTTTTTCTTTATTGAGTATAGCTTCCATATGTATTTTTTCTCCCTTTTTAATCTTCAGTTTTTTTGTAACAAAAACAGTACATGTTTTTCGCTGTATATGTTTAGGGTTCCGTGTTTGTGGAAAAAGTGTTCTGCTGGGGCAATTTTGTATTTTCGTTATTTACGTCGATGTTTTAGTGCAAAGCTACACAATGGGCTATCTACGCTCTGTCTATAAAGTTGTCGCTGACCCCTCCCCCCCATGACTTCATATTTATATGTATTAATATGTTTCAAGATGTGTGTGTAAAGGTCTTTCGGTTTATACGCCCCAGTGGCTCGGCGGTAAGTCCGAAGGCTTATAATGTTGAAATTTGGGTTTTGGTATATATATAGAAACCGCACAGAGGATCTAGGACAAAGTTTCAGAATGAAAAAAAACAACACTAAATACCATAGGTGTCGCTAGGTGCTTAAAAGATTTGTGGCTGGGGCCCACAGACGTAGGAATTTTCGGCGTTTCATGGTTTTCTATTCTGATTTTTCATTATATCAACTGGCGATTCGGGGCACTGTCAAATAGAGTCGGGGCAAGTCCCGTGTGCCAGCGTCTAGCGACATCTCTGTTAGATACGATGGTAATAATATCTAGGAAAACTTTAATTTGACACAACGTTTCGAGCCTAAACCTTCCTTCAGGTTAGGCCTGAAACTTTGTTTTCCTATATTTTATTACCGTCGTATCTAGTGTTTTTTTTTTCTTTGTTGTTGTTGTTGTTTTATTTTTTTAGTGTATATTACTGTTGTGTTTATGTGATTTGAAAACATTCTCGGTGAAATATTCGGAGTATCGTTTTGTAATAGTAGTGTTTTAAGGTCTTTTTGTGATGCTTGAACGGAATTAGGCTTAGATTTAGTCTCTTCAATTTTATTATTGTTCCCTTTTTGATACAGCTGGAGTAGCGTGATGTATAATAGAGAAGTATCGGCTTTTTACGTTCTTGGTCATAAATTCTGTATTTTCCATCTTGAGCTATTAGGGTTGCATCTAAGAAGGTTAATTTTCCTTCTGTATTGGTTAATTGTAGTCTCAACTTGATTTCATATACCAAATATGTCGTTGATGTACCTGAAAAATGTTTTTGGAGTTAAATATATATTTTTACTTATATCAAGAGCCTTTGTAGCATAAGCATGAATGTGACTGTCGTTCTCTTACTCATTGCTATTCTTTTCTTTTACTTGTAAAAAGTATCTCCGAATTTGAAAGGTTTGAGAAATGTTTGGCAAATAATAAATCTAACACAGAAATAAAGGAAAAAAAAAGAGAGGTAAATTAATTTTTTTTTTTTTTATTTACGCGAATATATCGACTGGAGACTATTTTTACTGGCAAGATCGACTGGATCACACACACAGGTATTTTATATGGGTTTACCTCAAGTACACAAGGAAAGATGTCTAATAAGACCGACTGGATCACACACAGGTATTTTATATGGGTTTACCTAAAGTACACAAGGAAATATGTCTAATAAGACCGACTGGGTCACACACACACAGGTATTTTATATGGGTTTACCTCAAGTACACAAGGAAATATGTCTAATAAGACCGACTGGATCACACACAGGTATTTTATATGGGTTTACCTCAAGTACACAAGGAAAGATGTCTAATAAGACCGACTGGATCACACACACAGGTATTTTATATGGGTTTACCTCAAGTACACAAGGAAAGATTCTAATAAGACCGATTGGATCACACACACGGGTATTTTATATGGGTTTACCTCAAGTACACAAGGAAAGATGTCTAATAAGACCGACTGGATCACACACACAGGTATTTTATATGGGTTTACTTACAAGTACATAAGAAAAGA
>NW_013668404.1:84885-91189 GCF_000517525.1 Limulus polyphemus | reverse complement strand
CCGATTGGATCACACACACGGGTATTTTATATGGGTTTACCTCAAGTATACAAGGAAATATGTCTAATAAGACCGACTGGATCACACACACAGTTATTTTATATGGGTTTACTTCAAGTACATAAAGAAAAAGATGTCTAATAAGACCGACTGGGTCACACACACAGGTATTTTATATGGGTTTACCTAAAGTACATAAAGAAAAAGATGTCTAATAAGACCGACTGGATCACACACACAGGTATTTTATATGGGTTTACTTCAAGTACACAAAGAAAAAGATGTCTAATAAGACCGACTGGATCACACACACAGGTATTTTATATGGGTTTACCTAAAGTACATAAAGAAAGAGTTGATTTTACAATTTTATTGTTATTTACACATGTTGTATTGCTTTGGTTTAAACGTTACAAAACAAAATTTATATATGATCGATTTTAAATTTATCTTTCATTAAAGCTGGATTTGATCATCATTTTTATACAAACCCCTTACCCAAAGTGTGGAATTTAGTGTTTTTTTGTTTTTTTTATTGTAACAGGACGCAAATGATGAACAGATAGATTCATAGTCCGACACACTAGCCATTAGGTCATGCTCGGCCCACCAGTTATTTCAATTTTGACATATTTTCAAGAACTCTTTTAACGTTTAAATTTTGTATATGTGTAAACAACAGAAGTAATTTATTTTTACAAATTTATTTACTTTTACTTGAAAGTTGCTGAAACTTAACAATAAAGCTTATCGTCATTTAAACTATGTATATATATGGATGCACAGGGAATATATGACATCAGAATTATTCACTTGGATGTAACGTGATACTCATGAATATTGATTGTGATGAGTTGTTGATGTTGGTGTTTTAGCGCAAAGTTTCACAATGGATTACCTGCGCTCTGTCTACTGTGGGGAATCGAACTCCGTATTTTAGCCTTATGAGTCCATAAACTTACCGCTGACACACACCAAGGGATTAATTGTGAAGGAGAGATGGACAAACAATTTAGAAATGCTAAAATATCGAAACAATGGTTGAAGGGCCTTATTTCTCACAAAGCGTGTTCATTTATTAATTATTTACAGAGTCCAACGTTCTTGAATAATCATAATCTTCATAGTTACGTGTATACAGTTATGGCATTTATTCATTAAGCCATCATCAACTTGTTATTAAAATAAAATGTATTTTTTGTCAAGTTTTGGTGGAAAGTATAAGTCGTACAGCGCGCCCTCGGTGAGTCAGCAGTTTGTTTACAGATTTACGACATTAAAATTTGGGATTCGGTTTCCAGAAGTGAACAGACCGCAGGTAATCCACTGTATTGTTTCACACTAATTAAAACAATAAGAACAATCGTACACTGCTAATATACGGATAGTTTTGACTACATAATACATTTATTCGTTTCATTATAAATATATAATTTAAGAACAACAAGGACCTATTGATTGAGCTAGACCATCCAATCCACAAAACTAAATATTAAAATAAAACACCCATAGTTAGCCGTTATCATCCAAGTGTTTATCAATCCTTTCCACAAATTAACTATGTTCACCATATCTAAAGGTAATCCATTCCAAAGGCCGACCACTGTGTTAGAAAAATAAAGTTGTCTCAGCTGATGATGGATCTTACCTACTAAAATTTATATTTGTGTCCCCTAGTCTTACCATTCTCATCATTAAGTGCAAAAAAGAGGGTTCATCAACACTATCTATTCCATTAAAAATCTTAAACACCTCAGTCAGATCCCCTCTTATTCTTCTTTTCTTTTCAAGAGAAAACAGTTTCAGAGATCTTAACCCGCCCTCATATGACAACCTTTCCATCCCAGGTATCATCCTAGTAGTCATCCTTTGAATCATTTTCATCAATTCAATGTCCTTTCTAAGGTAAGGAGCTCAAGACTGATGTGGTCTAACCAATACCTATACAATGATATTATAATCTCTTTGGCTTGTATTCAGTATTTCTGTAGATACAACCTAAAATCCTATTTGCCCTCACACTAGCAACAACACGTTGTTTGGATGGCTTACGAGAACACCAAGTATTTTTCTTTCATAACACTAATAAAGTTATTCCCATCCAAATTATACTGATAATTCAAATTGTGCATTACCTTGGATTTATTATAACCAAAAGCCACCTAACTCGCCACATAATCAAAATATTTTGTAAAGCAGTAGCATCCTCCTCACGCAACACGCAAAACCTTAATAAGATCGCACATTTGTTTTTAAAGTTACAAAATAATTCTAAAGACACATTGAATATCTGCATATTTTAATCAAACACATTTTTATACAACAGAAATACATTGTTCACCATTGTCGAAGATCTGTAAAAACTTCTATCATTTTGTAGCAAAATAATTTTTACTTCTTTTGAGTGATTTTGAACAGATTTTGTAATAGATGATCAAATGGTTGGAACGGTATAAATGTATCTTCTTTTTAGTTCTTATTACAAATGGTAATACTTATGTATGTATATTCACTACCAAAACCCTACCATCCTGCTAATTCTCAACACTTATTGTTAATTATATATATATTGGACAACCTCTAGAATTTTATTCACAGTGGTGTAGGAAGGAATTGCAAAATGGAGGTGCTAGGCTAGACATGCTGATTTTACAATGAGAGGTTGAAAGTATAAGGAGCTTCTAAAAGCGGCTCCCATGCTGCCCAAGACAGCTCAATGTTTGAGGGCATGCCCCCGGAATATTAATATAATAACATATATCAAATACGTAAAAGTGTGATACTACAGCACCCCCGGTTCCGAAGCTTCTCATTCAGTAGACGTTTTAACTTTAAATTGTTCTAGTAAAAATAGCTACTCGATAATAAAAGCCCCCAGTGGCTCAGCGGTAACAGTACCGGATTATGACATTTTAAGGCCCTATACGATATAAAAATTGGAATGAGGTCATTTTTTTAGAGGCAGCTAAGAGGCCCATAGATTGTGAGGCCATAAGCTGTAGCTTAGTTAGCTTATATCTTAATCCGGCCCTAGGTAAGGCTGAGGTTTGATAAAGCTGAAAACCGGGTTTCGATACCCGTGGTGTTTGGGGACAGCACCAATAGCCTATTGTGTGGCTTTGTGCTTAATACCAAACAAAAAAACAAAGGCAATAACAATTCTCATGTCAGTAATTAGTAGCGTGATATCCCAAAAAACGTTTAAAAATAGTGCCATTATTCTCGGAGCTGAGGTATTATTTTTCTAAAGAAGATATTGACAATGTTAATTCAATAAACACAATACTTTTTAGTCTATTAACTATAATTCAACCTAAAGATAAAGGTTTCACAACAGAAATGTTATTAAATGATATTACGGACATAACAATAACCTAAAAACCGTAGCCAGGATCGCAGCGGTAGGGTCATCTAGTATACAATAGGCTCTGCCTCAGGGCGCATGCTCAGCTGATATTGTTCAACAACAAGTATGGCGGATGATAAAATTTATTGTGGAACTTGGAAGGTGAGAAGCGCTTGTAGTTTCGATCAGTAGATAATTTAGTGACTATGATAGTTCTTTCAATTTGGTTATTTGAATAATTTGTGTTCTATATACGCTTGACAGATAATTTTGTTTTGAAAATCAAAAACAAGTTGTATACTCTAGTACTAGTAAATAGACTCACAACTGCGAGATGTTTTTAATTTTGCTACTAGTAGTAGTAGTACCACGGTGATTATGTAGTATCAGAATGTTAATACTACCACTAGTAATAAGACTAAATTAGTAGTCTTACTGGTACAAGGCCAACATCATAATTATGTAATTGTATAAATTTGGCTACATACGACTATATAGTATTATTAACATTAGTAAGACAATTGTCTGAAAATGAAAGAAAAAAAAAGTTCTTTGCCGTAATTCCAACTTGGACTTTACAAACTTTCTATTTAGTTTCACTTATTATGGAAACTAGGCACTAATTAGTTAATTTATTGTAGTTTATATTATATGTACTTTTATATTTTACAGTTATTTGTGTAGTTAACTTTAAAATATAAGAGTATTAATTTTCCACTTTTTTTTTTTTAACCCAACTGAAATAAAATTAAGAATACTTCAGTTTCTAAGTTATACATTATATTGTTTGAGTAATAATAAACGTTAGTAACAATTATATTTGGAATCTTATTTATTATTAAGAATATTCCAGATGAATTTTTGTCTTGAATTGATTTTTTGAACCTGAACAAATTTAAACAATTAAATCATAAAGTGTTTTTTTATCGTCACCACTAAGATGTTCTCATTCTTTACAGTTTAAAAATGTAATGTTCTGTAATAACTGTTAATTCCATGTTAAAGCATATCATATGCACTTTTAGATAAGTGACTTCACTTGTAATAGGCTACAATCGATTGGGGTAATATTTGTGACATGTAATAAATAGTTTTATGTGTGATATTAAAAGTTATTAATGTATTATTTTGTTGAAGCTAAAGTGGTAGTTAGTGTTTTGATGCTTGATTGTATTTTTTTGTTTTTAAAATAAAGAAGTCATCATTATTATTTTAAATTTATACAAATTCTATTCAGTTCTTAGAGTATTGTATTTAATTTTGATTTCCTTCACATAGAAATTATGTTAATGTGTTAGTAAAGTTGTAAAGAAGGAATATGATAATAATGCTTGGTTTAAGGACGTAAGAAAAAACATCATGAAAGATGTTATTCATCCTACTCGGATCACCCGTTGAAACATCAAAATAAATTAACAGTAGCCAATTGCATCTGTGTACCTATCCAACAAAAAGTAACTTATACAAACTACACAAACCATTCCTAGCTGTGTGCTATGTCAAAATAGAGTGAAGGTCAAGTTGTAAAGAAATCTGATGTGTGAAAGGCATTTCTGTGAACTCATTAATAGTAGTTTAAGGTCAAGTTGTAAAGAAATCTGACGTGTGAAAGGCATTCCTGTGAATTCCTTAATAGTCGTTTAAGGTAAAGTTGTAAAGAAATCTGATGTGTGAAAGGCATTCCCGTGAACTCATTAATGGTCGTTTGAGATAAAGTTGTAAAGAAATTTGATGTGTGAAAGGCATTCCCGTGAACTCATTAATAGTAGTTTAAGGTCAAGTTGTAAAGAAATTTGTTGTGTGAAAGACATTCCTGTGAACTCATTAATAGTAGTTTAAGGTCAAGTTGTAAAGAAATTTGTTGTGTGAAAGACATTCCTGTGAACTCATTAATAGTAGTTTTAACCTTGCAAAATGTATACATGAGTTACTTATGAATTTTTGAAATTTCTTTTAAAGAGTGTTGCAATTTTATTCTTAAAATTGAATAATGTTTGGTTAGCTTGTCAAACTAAGAATTTAGTGGTTCTGCTTTTCTGTAGAATGTGCTCTCTTATTATTCTTGCCTTATTTTCTACGTGTAAAAATGTAAACATTACTGAACAATATGGCCACAGGTATTGAGTTTATTTTTATTTTTTTAAGTCTTGATCTGGGGTTTCATTATTTTGTTTTGTTTTAACCCAGTGTAATCATTATAATATACAAAACAGTAAGTAACCAGTTGGTACATCAAGGTTCTCTTAGGGGAAAAAAATAAAGTAAAAATTACTCCCCTCCCCCTATTCTTTAGAAAATTGTTGACCTCCCTACACCAAAGTCTTTTAAGGTGCCAGTCTCCATTACTGCCAACATTAATTCATTCCATAGTTAATCATAGGATTGTCTTAACTGGAGCCAGTCCTGTCTTTTTTTTTTTAAATCTTAAACTTGTTACCAGTCATTCTTATTTGATCTCACAATTTATCTAGTTTGTACATTTTTTAGTCTGTCTTATGAATTTTGTTCTTTAAGCTTATGAGATAGGTGAAAAAAAAAGGATTTTGATGAATCCATCTTGAATGCTATTATTACAGTTTACCAACTTGTTTTTTTAACTTGAAATTAAGTTAGTTTTGATGTCAAATAGTTTCAAGCTTTTATTGCAGTTTTCAGTATTAGCTATATTTTTGTTCAGATGAGAATTTTGAATTTTTTTTTTTTTTCATTCATACATCTATTATTATTCCATTAAAACAGTTATTTTCCTATCATACAGCTTAGTTTGACAAGTTTTGGGGCAGAAAAAAATCTATGCCAGCAACAAAATGATACAGACATGTAAATAGACATTTTTGGAAGAATCCAAGCAATCATTGTATCAATATTTGAAAAGTTATATATGTATTTAGCTCAGAAACAATTGACAATAAAATACCCTATAGGAAGGTCTCATATTAATTTTTTTTTGGGGGGGGT
>NW_013668404.1:80640-84875 GCF_000517525.1 Limulus polyphemus | reverse complement strand
AAAAACAGAACGGGTAAAAGAGGAGGCACAGGGCATAACAGATTTATAAGATTACGAAAAAGAATAATATTCCAGTATTAGAATAATGTTTCGTGTTTTGTGAAGACTCTCAAAGACTACAAAATAACCACAAAAAAACATGGAAAGTACTCCATCAACCCAGAAAAGTCTTGTGACATTTGTCTGTCTGTTGTTGACAGCAGTAATAGGATAGGTATGATTGCAGATAGAAAGTTTATAATTAATAATTGATTAAATTTCAAATAAGGCTTGATAATGAAACCTAGTAAACCCGTCAAAACTGCAGAACCTTTACTAGTGTTGGACGTTAATATGACTCGGTAGTAAATATTAGTATTTTTGTTTAAACACAAAACTCTCAGGTTTGGAGCATAAAGGAATATACATTTCACTGGGAATAAACCCATATTAAATTTCATTCTTTAAAACTTTTTAGACAAACTGTCTACTGAGGTTGGGGTATCGGGACAAACAAACATAATTTTTGAAGAAAGCACCATTTGAGTGTTAAAAATATTATGGTATCTTTGGTCAAAACTCGTGAAGAGTGCAAGATAATTTCTCTCACCTGCAGAGTTAAAGTCCTTGCACAGTGCCCTCTTATGTAATTGTTTTTTACTAAAACTTCATTGTAAGCTAATCAACCATATCATCACAATATTGGTCTGTTATTGGATGGGATAATAAGTTTTCATCAGTACCTTTGTAATTAATTTTACAAATTTTAGGCCTAAACCCAATTCGACATAGGCTTACCAATAGCAAAAATTATTATACAGATACAGGCAAGACCTTCATTATCCCGTTTATTCTTGGAACGTAATCCACCTTCTATCTTATGCTTTATTCACCTTTCAGTGTGTACTGTAGAAAATGTGTAGAAAAGCTGCATGTTTCTAGAAAAGCTATGTGGAACGCACATGGCAATAAAGTACGTGTAAGTATGACTTAAGTTAGCCCTTTTTCCAGATGTTCCATGAAATGAATCTCAAGAGATAGTGTTGAAACACGTCCATGCTACATCCATTGATATATATATATATATATATAGGTGATTGATTAATGTTTAAATTTTAGTAGAATGTTTTTTTAAATAATGTTTTATTGTCCTTTGGATCCTTTGGTTCTACAAGAATTTTGTGGATTTTTATTACATTAAAATTAACCTAAATTCTCCATTAATGGCAGCAGTTTTCTTTATTTTTCTTTTTTTGTTTATAGATTGTCAAATGCAACTCACTAGCAGGAGGGAGTGAAACATCGGGAATTGAAGGGTGAGATATTACATTTTAATTGGTTAAAGATCAGGAATTGAGGGGTGAGATATTACATTTTAATTGGTTAAAGATCAGGAATTGAAGGGTGAGATATTACATTTTAATTGGTTAAAGATCAGGAATTGAAGGGTGAGATATTACATTTTAATTGGTAAAAGATCTTTTCCTATATTCCCTGTTAATTAAGACAAAAATGTTGAGAAAGTTTAATATTTTGCCAAGGCACAATTTTGAACTTAACTGTTCATTGCTCATGTTTGAAATAACATTATTAACATCACTTAAGGTCTTCTAAACATTGTTAAGCTGGGAAAGAACATTTTTGTATTTTTTGGTATGAGAAAAGGCTCATGGAGCCCATTGTGAAGTCCTGTGTGATGTCTTTATTAAAACATTTTGCTATATATATTTAGGACAGAATTTACGCTCGATGAAGGTGGTGACGTGACATGGAAGGTCCCTGAGAACACAGAACCTATGCCATTCTTTAACTGGGAAACATACGAGGTGAGTTGTATTGGATGTTAAGTTGTACTGCAAGCTTAGAAATAAAAAACATTGTGAAATAAAGTATACCATAGTTCTGTTTGGTTTCTTTCACGTTTAATTGTTTTTCTTTAACAAAGAAACATGTATTCTTGCACAGAAATTTGACTTATCCAAAAAAAAAAACATTTTAAATTTGAAGGTAATATTGTCATTCTTACAAGATGCTGTGAATAATTAGTACAAAATAAATGTGTGTTAGGTATTAACTCATGAAATATCCTTTAATATTTAAGTAGATTACTTTGAAATATTTTTATAACCTTTTCCGTAGAGGGGGGGGGTCAACTTCACTCTTTTCAAGTTTGTTTTATCTTACTTTGAGTGCATAGAACTGTTTTTTGAGACTGATATCTTCGTAAGGTTGTGGCTTAGTCAAGGCTAGTTTTCAAGTTTATTACATCTTACTTTGAGTGCATAGAACTGTTATTTGAGACTGATATCTTCGTAAGGTTGTGGCCTAGTCAAGGGTAGTTTTCAAGTTTATTACATCTTACATTTAGTGCATAGAACTGTTTTTTGAGACTGATATCTTCGTAAGGTTGTGGCTTAGTCAAGGCTAGTTTTCAAGTTTATTACATCTTACTTTTTAGTGCATAGAACTGTTATTTGAGACTGATATCTTCGTAAGGTTGTGGCCTAGTCAAGGGTAGTTTTCAAGTTTATTACATCTTACTTTTAGTGCATAGAACTGTTTTTTGAGCCTGATATCTTCGTAAGGTTGCGGCCTCATCAAGGTTAGATTTATTCACTCCTTCATCGATCACATAGGTTGTGTAAAAGAAGGTTCAGGTGAGGAGGATTGTGATTTCTCCAGAAAATTTTAAAATACTTTGTTCATATAGTTGGAGATGATTTTTTGAGTTTTCCTAGCATAGGTCTTGATCAGTTGAGGACCAGTATTAGCTGATTGGAACATCAGAGTAATCTTTGACACTTTGAAGGGAGCTTGCGTGGTTGCATGGAGTACAGCATGTAACTCAATACATTACCACCGTTTGGTAGTAAAAGTCTAATCCTCTGTTAGTACGTCTGAAAAACACTTAAGTCAAAGTGGAGTATTCTATCTTGACTTTTAATATCTTGCTGTGACTTTTAACTAAAATATAAACACGGTATGTTGCTAACAAAGTAGCAAATTGCTGGTTAGTTTTGTTAATAAATTGTAGAAGTCACTAAATAAATTGCTAGAACACATTTCTTAAGAAAGATTCCTACTGGTAAATATCAATACACTGTGCATGTCAACAATTGATATTGCAAGATCCTGAGCACAAGGTTACTATAATTGTGGTTAATTTAGATTCTTTTATTTACCGCTGCCATGTCAGTTTTGCAATCCAGTTTCAGCTATATGGAATATCCAGTCTAGGTATTGGGAAATGGGAATAGTATGATCACTTCCTCGTTTGATTTGATTTGTTGCCAAGGCAGTTGGCTAGCTGGTTAACCCTTTAACTGCAGAAAAGTGACTACAGTCGACGGAATCGACTTCTCTCCACAACCGTCAAAAAATTTTCCCTCTTCGGGGGAAAGCAAAACTCTCCATGAGCTTGAATTTACCACCAGACACCAGGTGTGCTGACACCTGGGAGAGTGAACAGGAAACTCGAGTATAAACAATCCTTCAGCTGGGGCCACAACTGTCAGACGTTGCAAGGCACCTACACACAGAGATATCATCTCATTGTCATATTTTCTCTGTGTTTTTACCATAATTAGTTAAGTTATTGACACCATAATTGAAGATTTAAGTGCGTCTTATTTATCATAATGTATAATACAGTGAAATATACTGCTAACTTACAACGTTTTTTGATGGAGAAATCACACTGATTGGGGACTAACCGTGAAATCTGATTATGCGGAGATGGTGAAAGGGTTAAGATTGATGGCGATTGGCCTCTGCTGTGCAAGTTTGCCGGGAGCTTGGTTAGAATTATTGTTGCCACGTGGTTGAAGTAATAATATAATAGAAATGAACACAAACTGCAGGTGTATTTTCTATGTTCTTTTTAATTTGTCCATAATTAACACAAATATTAGTCTTATTGGCTGGCAACTTTTGGTGAGTAAACCATAATTTTTAATAACAAAATCTATTTTTAGTATAAAGTGATGCAGTTAATATTAAAGTTATTTTATATTCAAAAATACTTGAAAATAAAACGACACCAAATATTTATACGCATAAATATAAGTGGTATATGTATTTATTAACTTTGAATATATGAAATAATTAGTTATGGGGTTCAAATCCCCGTCCCACCAAACATGCTCGCCCTTTCAGCCGTGGGGGCGTTATAATGTGATGGTCAATCCCACTATTCGTTGGTAAAAGAGCAGCCCAAGAGTTGGCGGTGGGTGGTGATGACTAGCTGCCTTCCCTCT
>NW_013668404.1:68053-79640 GCF_000517525.1 Limulus polyphemus | reverse complement strand
GCTGCCTTCCCTCTAACGCAAAGCTACACGAGGGCTATCTGCGCTAGCCGTCCCTAATTTAGCAGTGTAAGACCGAAATTCAAAACAAACAAACAAATAATTAGTTATGACATCGTTACAGTTAATTTTAGAGAAGAATAGTGTTGTTACATGTAGCAGCCCTTAAATTTGTAGTAGGAAAAATAAAAATAGTTGGTGTTTTCAATGTTAAGGTCATGTAAGAATAGTTGTAGACACACTGACACAATCCTAGAGCCACTTCCTAGAATCCCATTTTTTAATAACTTGCATTACATAAAATATTTTTTTGAAAATCAGGTTCCATTTTTTTTAAATCTGATATACACACGAGTAAAAAAGATATTAGTTGTTTGGAAGGCAGAATACAAGAAATGATACCCATGGAATCTTATTCTGATCAGTTTTGACTTACTTGTGACCCCCAACGACTTGTCGGCACCTCATGTCTAAAAGTAAGGCATTCAACCACAATAGTCATGATGGGTGTCTGAACTCAAATAATACATTCTTACAGGTTTCAAGTCATAAAATATTTATTTTAATGAACTAATTAGCATTTTTTACAACCCTGAGAAAAATAACGGAGGTTTCACAGTAAATAAAAGTTGCCGGAGTGAGGGTGTAATCCTAAAGATTTGTAATAACAAATGTGTAAACCCCCCATTTCCACCACAAACAAAATTCCCGTTTAGTAAAGTATTATTAAAGTGTTTCTTTATATGTTTTAAGCATGTGTAAAGGATTGATACCAGTTTTTACATACAGTACGTGTTAAAATGTAGGACTTCGTTAATTACATTTATAAATTGTAACAAGGCAGTTTGTTAAATTTCAGGTTTTTCTGGGAAATCCTCATTATCTTCGATTGTTTGGTACTTTTGATGGCCATGTGATTGAATTCCAGGTGAGTGGTGTTGATAAATACTAGTTTTTTAGCCATAAGTATGGATATTTTTATACACTAAATTTTTGAAGAAATCTTAATTCTTTAAAACTGTGGAAGTTTTCATTAAAAGTTTGCTTTATGAGAAAAACAAATATTGTTAAAACTTTACGTACAAACTCATCCTAACAATGTGTTTGCGAAGAAGAGATGAAATGTGAAGGGCTTATTGCATAGCAGCTAAAGAAATTAAAATTGTACTTATCTCCCGTGATAAATAAAAAGTCTGACTAATCACAAACAAATGCATTTAAAGCGTGTTAAGGCTGAAAAATAGAAAATGTTTAAAATAACTTAAAAAAAATAAAAGTGGCCTCAAGATCATAGGTAAAATCAAGAACAAGAATTTTAAAGATTTGTAAAGCAGTTTTCAGTAGATGTATTTGTAAACTCTGTCACAGTATCCCCCCCTGGTGAGGAGTTTGAGATGTATAAGAATATTAAATCAGTCCTATAAAATGAATATCTCGTTTAGCACTAGACTAGATTAATCAAATATGGTATGTAACAACTTAAAGGGTGCATTACTGTTAGTTGAGGGATGGTATGTAACAACTTAAAGGGTGCATTACTGTTAGTTGAGGGATGGTATGTAGAATGCACCCTTAAGTTGACTGTTAGTTGAGGGATGGTATGTAACAACTTAAAGGGTGCATTACTGTTAGTTGAGGGATGGTATGTAACAACTTAAGGGTGCATTACTGTTAGTTGAGGGTGAATGTCAGTAATTCATGCACATTGTTTTTATAAACAAAGACAGCTTTGTTTTTTTTTAATGATTCTTAAATTAATACTGTAGACTGCTAAAGTTTGTGAATGTCTTTTTGAAAGTCCAAGTAGAGTTTAATTATTTGATTTGAAATAAACAGTGATAAGACTTTCTATCAAAATCCTCTCTCTTTTATCCGTATGAACAGTTTTTATTACATCTATCTGTTGTTACATTTTACATGGATGGTAATAGTGCACAAATATATAAATATAAACCAAAACCAGAATTGGAAACCAAAGGATAAAAAATAAAATATATTTTTTATAGAATTGGCATCCAGTGGAAACTCTACTTGAGTTTAAAGGATTTTTTTCTACACAGTTTCAAGTCTTATTTATACTTTGTAGATTTTCAAGGGTTTTTGTAGAAATGAATTAGATAATCACCATTTATATTTTATTGAAAGGATTCGTACAATGTTGAAATTTTTTCTAAGTATAGAATAATAACAGAGGTTGCATTAAATCAAACTTTATCATATCATGTGTATTGTGTCTGTATGAAAAAACTGTAAACCAACATCTGGGCTGGACATAAAGGCAGAAGTTTTTACGCTTCACATGACACAGTCACTGTCAATTGAAGTTCTTTGCTTTCTCTATCAGTTTTTTTTCTTGTATCTAATGGTAATCTACCTAGACAGACAGCCGAGTATTAGGAAAAACCAGCTGTAGCCAAGCCAGAACAGTGAACAGACTCTCCAAATTGGATTGAAGGGAGAATATTTGTACACAGCTGTTTGTTTTTTTTCTTGTTTCTTGCCAATAATTGGAAGAAGTGCATGGAATTTGTAGTTACTAGTCAATTCACTACGCATTTCTTAAAACATGGCCTCTCTGATAATAAGTTCTCAAGTATAATTTACTAGTTGTTGTGGTTGATTCATCAAGATTAACAAATATAGAAATAACTTACCATAAGTAAGGAGATTTAATCTCTCTCTCTCCGAGTTCTAGAAAAATACGTAACATAAAGTGTAAATCTTTTTGTTAGGTGGATCAACCAAAAGAGGATACAATACAACTTACGTACGAAGGGTGGTGTGTGCTGCAGTGTGAAAAGGTTAGTTGAAATGTTTATAGAAACTTAAGAAATTGAAAGGTCTATTGACAGAAAAGTCATTATGAAACGTGTTTCAGTGTAAATGTTATAGGTAATTCTAAAGTCCATAGATTTCAGTCTTATAGTGGTGGCACGTATATATTACTTAATCATTCAAGTGTGCTTTGTAAACTGTGTTCAAGTGCCTAATGTATTAAAAGTGGTTATTTACATTTGACAGTTTGAAACTTGTTAATATTTGAATCCTATAAATGGGTGGTAGAAGACGTTAATTCACATCTTATAAGCTTTAAAAAGTTCCTTATACGTCACATATATCAATCTTTCTATTGTTAACTATATTTAACAAAAGGTTTTACTGTCCAGCTTCATTTCATTCTGTTTGACGTCCATAACAATTACATTTCTGTTTAGTCAATTATGATATCGTTGTTTTTAACTTAGCATTTGATTTAGTGTTTAATTTTATAATCAGTGTATTGGATGTAAAGAAAATAATGAATTTAATGATTTAGTTTAAATGTAGATGTATGAATAGTAATTATTTTGTTTGTTTAGTGCTCTAAAATTATTTCACAGTATTAGATTAACAACTCTCTGGTCTGAAAGTGAACAGCTCGTAATTTTGTTCCTTCTCATTCGTAGTTATACTGCTATTCTCAGTATGCTGCTTTAGAATTTTTCTTAATTCAGTTTTATCAAGATTTTCTTTTTTTTTTACCATATCCAGATGACTCACTGATGGTATTGACTATTTGGAGAATATTGTTAATACTGTTTTATGTTTAAAGGAAAATAGTGAATGGTTTATCATCTCTAATTGTTCTACGTTTGGGAATTCAGTATCATCCTTTCTTCTAAAGATCCATTGTTGCTGTTGTCTGAAACTTTTGATTCCATTCAGTAGAAGTTTGGTTCTTCGTACAAGAAACCATTTTATTTAGTGAGATTTGGTTTGTGTGCAGACAGTACCTTCAAACTGATTGTTTGTTTGTATGTGAATGTGTGAAAAGAGTGGTTGTACACTCTGTGAGTTCAGCTTGGTGTTGCTTTTACACTGTGTGTGTGAAAAGAGTTTTTCCAGCCTGGTGTTGCTTTCACACTGTGCGTGTGTATAAGAAGAGTAGTTGTACACTTTGTGAGGCCAGCCTGGTGTTGTTTTCACACTGAATGTGTGTGTGTGTGAAAAGAGTGGTTGTACACTCTGTAAATCCAGCCTGGTGTTGCTTTCACACTGGTGGCAGTTGGACTTTATTACTTTAAATTTTGATTTTCTGTGCAATGAAAGTCATCTGCTGAAGTTTATTCACTTAAACCAGACACAGCTCCAGTTAGGATGGTGTTACGTTTCTAATATAGTAGATGGTTTTTACCATATTGTTTAGAGATAAGGGTAAGGTATAAGAAAAGGAGTTTCTTTACGTATTTCCGAGCAGGGTGATAGTTAAAAGTTGGATAGCCTAGATGGACCAGATGGCTCCTTGTTATCCTTTGGAAATGAAATAGAGTAATATCTGAGATTTTTTTATCTTCATGCACAATCTTTCACTTTACTGTCCAGGTGTCTCTACTCTCCTTTCAGAATTAAATACTGTTACAACTTAGAATCATCTCTGTTTGCTTGTGTGTTTTCATCAGACTAACTCACTCATTAGATAAAAATCACCTTGTTTTTGTCTTGAAATCATATTTTTAGTTAGCGGGAAAAATATATTAGAGGCAGAAGGAGAAACTTTGAAAAAGTCGGTATTTATTCCGGTAGTTCACGTTCTGGTTCCAGATCAATTCGTACTTTTGTAACTTGCGTGACTAACCGATATTCACCAGTAAAGAGCATTGAATTTTAATTAATGTTTATAATTCAATGAATAATTAGAATACCTTTTTCTATACATATTAAAACATTTATCGAAACCATCAATGGTTTCCATTTAAAAAACAATACACGTTTCGGTGTTGCTGCTTAATACTTAACATGTTTATATTCTAGGTGTCAACAAATGATTCAAAGCATGACGTTCCCTTCTCGTTCATGTGTGCCTTAGAGGAAGGTTATTTTTCTGATATGATCATAAAAGCTGCAGATGGGAAAGAGGTACGTTTTGGTGCCCCAATTACTACACATCAACATATACTTAAAGCTGGGGAAGATTTTCTTGAGTAGCCTCAAAATGAGTTAGGCTGTTTGTTTTTATGCAGATATTTTGTTTGGATTGTAGATTGACTATTTAACTGTTTGTGTTTTGTTTCAGAATATAAGAACTGGTAATTGTATTTTTGATATAGATACTGTTTGGTCACTTCAAACATGGAAGTTGGCAAATTTGTAATAAAAAAAAATTACAAATAAAAATGAAGGAAGGTTGATGTAAACATAATCTCTCTGTGAATAAAATTTGGTTTGATAATTTATCAGTTTTAGTAATTTGATTATTTAAATTGAGTGTTGAGTTTTTTGTATGCATGATTATGAAAGTTTCCACCTGCTTTATTTTGAGACTAAGTTAATTTAGAAATTCGCTGCAAATATTTTCAACAATTGTAACTGTTTCATCATTTTTAAAATATTTTATTTTGTTAAAAAATCTAAATTTATCATCCCAATACAACTGGTTTTGTTTGTACAGAAAGTTATAATTTTTGCTCTAGTTTCTAGTCCACAGTACTATTCTGAACCTTGGAAATCCTGCGATCCAGTGGGACCAGCAACCCTGTCCGCTTCAGGGGCTCCCGGTAGACGTTTTGTACGTTACTTTGTATTATCTTTACTGTGAGTGTCTCCCAGCTGGTCTTCAGGAAGAAACAACGAAGAGTTGTCTGCAGAAAGTTGCCCACCTTCCTGGCTTCACCCGTTTCGGAGAGTTGTGTGAGCTGTTCTTGAAAAATGCTGCATTAAAACAACGTATGAAATATAGATATATTGATGTGTTTGATAGAAAATATAGTGGAAAACTTGCCAAGTTAAAATAATTTGATTGGTAAACACTATATATTACTATATTGATGTAATTGAATTGGTAAACATTATATATTACTATATTGATGTAATTTGATTGGTAAACATTATATATTACTATATTGATGTAATTTGATTGGTAAACATTATATATTACTATATTGATGTAATTTGATTGGTGAACACTATATATTTTTGTGTCTTATTTCTGACTATTTGTATGTTTAACCCAATGTGATTGTATACAAATCTATTAATATTTCCCTTTAGATTTTTTATAGAACATGAATCTCGTTTATTCAAACATACACACTTTTGTGTCTTGAACATTAATCTTGTTTGAAAGTAACAAATAATTATTTGTCATCCATTTCGAAGTTCATTGTAAACTTTAAAATGTGAACTGAATGACCAATGAGGGCAATTCATGTTTCGTAACTGAAGTACTTTATGGACATAATAATAATATTTCAGGCCTTTCGGTAAACCTGTAAAATACATGTTTTGAAAGTTTTCCTATTTTTCTTTAAGAAATAACCTATAAAACATATTTTTTTCTCCAACTTGAATGACGTATATATTTTTGTTTTTTATAAAAATTTGTTAAAAAGGGGACTTTGGACTGTAATGATAAACAAAATTTGATAAATTCCTTGAAAAAACATGAATTTATTTGTTCCAAATAATATTGCGATTTTTTGAGTTATTCAGATTGAAACATTGATTTGTTTTTGAAAGAAATTAGGCAGACAACCCATAATAAACGTTTGTTTGGCCAATGAGCTTGTGAAAGAAATTACATTTTCATGTTAAATCCTTTTTTTTTTTAATTGACAGGGAAGCCTGGTATTACTGCGTAATTTTTCTAATTAACATCCACTTTTTTCTGTTTTTAAAGAGATCATCAGTTTGGTAACAGACATGCATAACTGTGCTGGAAAGATTATCGACTATTTTAGTGGCAAGGGAGGGACACATGACGTTGCTCTTGATGCAGTTAATGGTCCCCTCTCTAGTAGTGGGGGTGCTAATGGAGCTGATGGGGACAACCTTGCTGCTAATCCTGCTAGACTTTGTTATATTGTCAAGCAGGCATTACGAGAAAGTGCAGTGGGTAAGCTGTAGACTGGGAAAGTCACTTTATTGATCAATTTTTATCTTTTATTTACTTGTAAAGAGTATAAATACAGCAAGTTATAGTACGTCTTTTTATTGTGATATCTTTATGTACTTTTGGAAAAGAGATACACTGAGGGTGAGTATTTGATACATTTTTTCTAACTTTCAAGAGATCTTCTAAGCTAATACTTGAAAATAGAGTAGATCAAGTTAGTGTAAAATATGTTAAATTGGAGAAGTCTATTTTAATTTTACCATTGGTAAGTTCAAAAGCTACATTTCAGAGAGGGCTTAATATCTGTTTAATCTTATTTTCTAGCTGTTTATGATTCTTGAATTGAGGAATTCTCTCTTTCAGCGGGGGCAAAGCTGCTAATACTTTGCGACTTATTTTCACGGAGAAATCACGAACTGTCGAGGGAAGAAAGACATGAAATAATCAAGTATTGTAAGTCTAGGTGAGCAGTGCTTCTAGCTCCCTCTGGTTATTTTCAGCATGTAGTTAAATTCCATGTTATTTTAGGTGTGAAGACAAACCTGAGCATTCTTATTGTTCCCGAACAATGACTATTCTCTGGTGGGTGTCATCCTGTTTAAACCTTTCTTTATTTTTAAAAAAAAGAGAAATATATTTTGGATTAATTTCTTAGTGGCAATCTTTTTTTTTTTCTTTCTGTGACTCATTTTGAATTTATTTTAATGTTTGTTAATTAAAATATCATCAATCTTAAATATAATTGTCCTTAGTGCATGATATGGGATAAACTAAAGCATGTTTAGATGTAGATATATGGAGATTAAGGATGACATATAAAAATGATTTTTGAACCTCACTACTTTATTACTGACCATTTCCAGCATCTTGAAAACAGTCATATGCCATAGTTTCCATAATAAAAGGCTCAATCATGAAACTGTCATGTCCAAAGCACCTCATACTTTCTTGAAAGCTTTCTGTAATCCATATAGTATAAAAGTATGATAGTTTCTCAGCACCCTTTTCATCAGTCTGATCCTATACAAATCCATAGGTGATTTGTCTGGCAACTTAACCAATATTTCTTCATATGGAATAGCATGAATACCTGTTTAATTTTCCAGCTGCTTACTGTATGGGACAGTTAAATGGATACGTCATGGAAGCACCTCTCTGTAGAATGATTAATATTGAAGCGTATCTTGATTTGATTGGAGGCATGTTGTTAAATAACTATAGATTATTGGTTATTATTTATAACTTTGTTTAACGCAAACTGGAATTTATTGAGACATTTCTATAAACGTAAATAAAATCATGACCTATATCTCCAGAATTTAACTTTATTAGCTCTATTTCAGCTTCATCAGGTAATGATAAAGCTGTAATATTGAAATATTGAGCTAATAAAGTTACATTTTGGACATATAGGTCTTGATTTTATTTCTGTTTATAGACAGATTATTAGTTTTCAACTATATATATGAAAAAAGACTAAATGTTACATCTTGTAGTATTTTTGTTAGGTGTTTGATCATGTATCTTGCTTCTGTTTTTTGAAATGTAAGTTTAGGAAAATGGTCTACTTGGTTATTTATTGTGATACATTTTTTAATGGGAGATTTAAGCAAAACAGTTTGTTTTTGTTCAGGCTGTTTTTTTGAAGCATCACAGTGCTAGATTATTTCTCTAGTATATTTACTTCACACTGTAACATGTAAATTGTCTTGAATACACTAAGTGTCCATATTTGTGATACAGTATTTTTACTTCATACTGTAACGTGTAAAGTGTCTTGAATACAGTAAGTGTCCATACTTCTGATACAGTATTTTTACTTCATACTGTAACGTGTAAAGTGTGTTTTAATCATCAACAACCTGATTAAGTCAATGAAATTATAAATTATGTTTCACGATTTTCTCCTTCTTCAGGTTACCAGTCTTTATGAACCAGCTTCACAAGCTTTTGGAAGTAATAAAACAGTCATTTAGTAACTTGTCTGGGGGTGAAAGGTTAGACATGGCACATTATCTAGTGCCAGAGGTAAGCCGATCGAAATTCTGGGAATTGTAAGAGAGAATACATTTTTCTGAAGTAAAAATAATTACATTTTAAAGTTAAAAGATTACTGTGAAAATTATCAAACCTTTTCATGAAGGATTAATTTAATTATTGTATTTTAGTTAAATATGAGAATTCCAGAACCCTAGCATAGGACTAACGTACAATCTACTTTACAATGTAGAAGTAAGTTGTAGTGTAAGGTATATATATTTTTGTAAGGTATATATATTTTTCCTAAATTCTAGAGTATGACCATTACAGATGTCTGATTGGTCATCAGAGCGGGCCAGGTGGTTCGGGCGCTCGTTTTGGCAATCTGAGGGTTGCGGGTTCGAATCCCCCGTCCCACTAAACATGCTCACCCTTTCAGCTGTGGGGGCGTTATAATGTGACGGTCAATCCCACTATTCGTTGGTAAAAGAGTAGCCCAAGCGTTGGTGGTGGGTGGTGATGACTAGCCACCTTCCCTCTAGTCTTACACTGCTAAATTAGGGACGGCTAGCGCAGATAGCCCTCGTACAACTTTGCATGAAATTCAAAAAAACAATCATCAGAGAGTTTCATAAGGGAATATCTCGGACATATGTTAAAAAGAAAAAAGTTAAAAATGGCACATTAAAATAGAAGTTTGAGATAACATTTCAAATACAAATGTTAAATTAAAGAAATCCCTAAAGTTTGAGACATGAATGTGTTTACTGAAGGGACTCTTCGATTGCTGCTTCACACTGTATTTATCAGAGTGGATGAAATAAGGTCATTAAACTTAGATGTTACAGAAAGTTTGAGACAGTTTAACCCACGTAACCAATGAATTATAAATAATAAACTGTTCCGGTTCATTAAAATATGGCTCATATATTGATTGTCTTTTAGGATTATGTTTCCATTATTTTTTAAACTTTTGTCTGGGCATGGCCTAGTGGTTATTACGCTGAACTGTGGATCTAAGAATCCATAATTTGTGCTCTATTGCTCCAAAATCTTAATCTGCACTTTGGGATCATGAGTGCATTATAAGTGTGATAGTCAAATCCCACTGTTTGATTAGAGTGGTCCCAGAGTTGGTGATTAAATATCTAAAACAAACAATTTTTTTTAATAAGATTTACTACCATCAGAATATACTCTGCTAGAATTTTACATTGTTTTTATATTATTTATTTCAGTGTAAAGTATGACCTTGAAATGTCCTTTAAATTTTGTTCTTGTCAAGATTGGATTCTTAGTTGTATTGCAGTCTCTAAAGATAACATCGTAATGCTCTTATATATATATATTAAAGATTTCTTTTTCACCAGAGGTGAAATTGACAAGAGAATCTGTGACCTAGAGGTCTAATGATTAGATAGATTCTCTTTTTAATTTCAACTCTGGTGAAAAAGAAAATAAATCTTTAATGCACATGTACCATCACTAAACAGTTGGTCCACTGTATAATATTGAATAATGAATTCAACGAAATGTCATGACAATATTCGCATATCTATATTAATTTAGGTTACTATATGGCGAAGTAAAACATACTCGAAACCCCGTAGATATTGTAATGCTTTGTTGTAAGTCAAAGAATTCATAAAAAAATAAATATTCAGTTGTGGGTAAGGAAATCCTCAAAGTGAAATGCTACTCTACAGATTGAGAATTTGTAAGGGAAATCTTACCCCTTTATGGTGTAATTTAATCTTGTTGATTGATATGAACATTTGTAACTTTTTTTATTCTAGATTGAGGAAATCCTGGACTCCTTATTCCAGTTGATAATTGAAGGAAGAACAGCGTTAGAAGAGATAATTGACTTGTCTAGTGGGTCTGGAGATAAGCCTTGTTGTTCTACTTCAGAGAGAGTTAAGAAGGGTAGTGTAGGTGAAGTTTTAAGTCGTTCTTTGAAAAATGTAAGTTTCTCCTTTGATTTTTAAACTCATTTGTAAATAGATTCTTGTAGATGTCATTTCTCTCACAATAAACCAATTTCTTTGACGTATATTAAGACCTCATAAATGATGTCACGTGCGGAAGTATTTAAAAACATGATAATATAAGTATAGTAATCATATAGATAAGTAACTCGAGAGAAACATATCTTTAAAGGTTTACGACGGGTATGGAATTGACTAAAGCTTTAGATACAGTATTTTCCAAAAGTTGTTATTCCTCAAAATTACTAAATATTATGAAACACTTAGTGGTAGAGTAGAAGTTATCTAGAGAAAGTTGTTTATTTATTTAAACATGTTTTTCTGGTCAGTATTAAATTACCAATTTTTTAACTTTTGGTGAAGAGTAGTTTAAAAATTCCTGTTGTCAAAATATTGAACTATTTAATAAATAGCTTGTATGTGTGTGTGTGTGTGCACTCGTGTGTTCTACTTTTCTCTGTACATGTGTTTTTGGAGGGAGTAAATGAGAACTGAAAAGATGAAGTTAAAATGGTAGACATGACAGTCCTGCTTTGTACGATGTATAATGTGGATCATATTAAAAATGGCAATGAAACAATGGATACAGTTTGTTACACCGATGCATTGTATCAACCTAATAAAACAATTTCAATGACGAGGAACTCACTTTGAGACTAATAATGGTTGGAGACGGCTTGAATGGGTTATGAAGAAAAACTTTAATATAAGTTTAACATAACAGCAAATGTACAACTTTTCGACAATGTTT
>NW_013668404.1:64972-67093 GCF_000517525.1 Limulus polyphemus | reverse complement strand
AAAATATGGATGATTAAAACCCTGGCATAAAATATGGATGATTAAAACCCTGGCATAAAATATGGATGATTAAAACCCTGGCATAAAATACGAATGATTAAAACCCTGGCATAAAATATGAATGACTAAAACCCTGGCATAAAATGTGAATGACTAAAACCCTGGCATAAAATGTGAATGACTAAAACCCTGGCATAAAATATGGATGACTAAAACCCTGGCATAAAATATGGATGATTAAAACCCTGGCATAAAATATGGATGATTAAAACCCCTGACATAAAATATGAATGACTAAACCCCTGACATAAAATATGAATGACTAAAACCCCTGGCATAAAATATGAATGACTCAACAATGTATACAGCTTAATTATTGTTGGTTATTAAACAGTTTGTTACACTGATGCATTGTATCAACCTAATAAAACAATGTATATAGTTTAATCATTGTTGGTTATTAATACTGATATATGAATTATCATCACACTCATTAATACACACACATAAAACATTACTGAATCGAACTGTGTTTTTATTATATAATACGAGAAACTCAAGAAATCCATTACTTTCAATTGTAATTTTTGAGTACCCTTAATAGCACTAAAACTAACCTGTCCAGGAGTACTTATGTATTCTCAGAATCTTTAATGAACCCCGTACAGACACACACAAACATACAAAAAACTGATGGACACAGCTATTTTTTTTAACGTACTAAGAATATTTTAAAATCACACAAACATACAAAAAAACTGACGGACACAGCCATTTTTTTAACGTACTAAGAATATTTTAAAATAAGAAATCCATTTTAATAGTCATTTTTGAGCAGACTTAATGACACCAAAAAAGGCCATCTTTCAGAAGATCTTGTGTATATTCCAAATCATTTACAAACCCTTTCATAAACATACACTAAAATTGGCCATTTTTAATTTGGAAAGGATAATTTAGAACAACAGAAAGCCATCATTTTGTAATCATCTTTGAATACATCAAATGACACCAAAAAAGGCCATCTTTCAGAGATCTTTTGTATTTTCCAAATAATTTACAAACACCTTAATGCACACACATACCAAATCAAGGCTGTCACTACCATTTTTAATTTAGTAATATTATTTTATATTTTGTTATGATATGATGGTGAAGCTGAGTTTGGTGTAAAATATCCATATTTTTTACTCCATAATTAGAAATGAATAATATACAATAGGAATGTTTGACCGCTACAAGGTTTTTGAAAACTTTTAAGTCACTATTAGACATTTAAAAACCACTAGCAGGCATCAAATTTTTCAATCTTAATAAATTTTAAAGAGTTTTTTTGAACGAAGATTATTGGATTGCTCCACAAATTCATAAATTTATTGATTATTCAAGCAATTTCATAATAACGACACCTTTAACACGATGTTCAATAAACTACTATCAACAGTTCGTCTTATAACTTTGAGTAATCTGTATAAAGAAAAACAATACTTGCATTTAGAGACATGTTTAAAATTCACTTAAAATAATCCTTCTATGTAACAGGCCCTTCATATGAGAGAACTAATGAAGCTTCGAAACTTCCATGAAAAAGTTACCGTGGGTTTCATGAATCTCATGAGGAAGAAGTAAGTAGTGTTCCTAATTTGTACAGTAGGAGTCAAGTCTCCGCTTTTGGTTTTCTCAGTCTTTATTTTTTTCATTAGTTCACTGTAATTCTTTCTAGTAAAAAGTAGGCTCAAAAAAGCCATTGTTTTAATCATCCATATTTTATGCCAGGGTTTTAGTCATTCATATTTTATGCCAGGGTTTTAGTCATTCATATTTTATGTCAGGGGTTTAATCATCCATATTTTATGTCAGGGTTTTAATCATCCATATTTTATGCCAGGGGTTTCACCAATGCATTGTATCAACCTAATATAACAAACTGTTTAATAACAAACAATAATTAAGCTGTATACATTGTTTTATTAATAATGGTTGGAGACGGCTTGAATGGGTAATGAAGAGAAACTTTAATATAAGTTTAACATAACACAAATGTACAACGTTTCAACCTGATGATGACAAAACATTGTCGAAAAGTTGTACATTTGCTGTTATGTTAAACTTATATTAAAG
>NW_013668404.1:53503-64067 GCF_000517525.1 Limulus polyphemus | reverse complement strand
TCATCCATATTTTATATCAGGGGTTTAGTCATTCATATTTTATGCCAGGGTTTTAATCATTCATATTTTATGCCAGGGTTTTAATCATTCATATTTTATGCCAGGGTTTAGTCATTCATATTTTATGCCAGGGTTTTAATCATCCATATTTTATGCCAGGGTTTAGTCATTCATATTTTATGCAGGGTTTAGTCATTCATATTTTATGCCAGGGTTTTAATCATTCATATTTTATGCCAGGGTTTTAATCATTCATATTTTATGTCATGGGTTTAGTCATTCATATTTTATGCCAGGGTTTTAATTATCTGAATTTTATGAATGAAGATAAAAGAGAAATTACACAGAAAAAATGGTAATGGGCTTTTACACAACATCGGGATATAAGAAGTTGGTGATGGGTCCTTTTAATTTTATTCAATGACTTTAATAATAAAAATAGGATAGAATGTAGGTGAGCTATAATATATATATATATGAGGATTTAAGTTTAAATAAAATATACAAGGGGGATACATAAAACAGGAATGGACCATAAATACCGTATGTTCTGCACCGACATTTGCATCTCCTCCTACGGTCTAATTACTGGAAAGTTTCCCCACGTCTTCCTTAAATCGTCTAACAACAAGCACAACATGCTTTTAGGGAATAACGTACCGTTAGTAGAATAACACCGTTCTTTGAATATATATGACTGGAAGTAACTTTTGATTTTGTGTTTACTCTTTCAGAGAAAGTTTCACTGATCTCACAACAATGCACAAAACCAGATCTGTTGCCAGAAACTTAGAACAGCTGATTGATGAGGTGTGTTAAGAGTTCAGCTTTTACTAGGAAAATAATAAAAATTCATTCCTTTATATGTTATCAGCTAGTTCACGAATGTACAGAAAAGAAGAGGAAAAACATTCAAAAATTAAAACTATTCAATGTTTCTTATTTCTATGAAACTTGTGCTTTTTTGTTTACATAAGAAAATAAAAACACCATCAACTCTTGTTTTGTGAAAAGAAGCATATGATTGATATGAAGACTAAAAACGAATGGGTATCATGTTACTGTTCTTCAGCAATTTGTTTTTTAATGACGATTTTCTGAATCAATAAATTATAATTTTTGTTTAGTATTATTCTTTTCAAGAAAAACAATTACTTCTCATTTTCAGTTAACTATTAATCACAGTGATGATGATGATTTTATTAGTGAAAGCTTTAGCCTGACACTGAAGAGGTTAGCTACCTGTAATTCTGTAACCATGTGTTGTTTCTCGTAACTATGATCTGGATGAGTGCATTTATCAACCAAAGATGGATGCTAAAGGATCGTGTTTGTATTGCTGTATAGGTTCCAATGTTCCTCTTAAGGATTGAAGAGCTTCGAGCTGCTGTCGATGACAAGTTAACTTGGAAAGAGTGGAAATATTTATTTAAGTTGGGGACATCTAAAGTTGTAAGTTGTTTGCAACGTGACATTAAGTTTTGTACTAAATAAATTAGGAACCTCAATGGATCGAAAGGAATGTAGAACTGAAAGTTTGGAAATTTTTGGGAACATAGTAAAATCAGGTTCTGATGGTTAACTCGTGCACTCAGGAAATCAAATGATTTTAAAAACTGTATCTTTGAGGTAGATTAACATTTATTGAAACATCAAAAACAGTGATGATACATGTGTAAAATGATGAAGAAAGTGTATTTGTTTTAGAGCTAATATACAGTGTATTTGTTTTAGAGCTAACATACAGTGTATTTGTTTATGGCTAACATACAGTGTATGTGTTTTAGAGCTAATATACAGTGTATTTGTTTTAGAGCTAATATACAGTGTATTTGTTTTAGAGCTAATATACAGTGTATTTGTTTTAGAGCTAACCTACAGTGTATTTGTTTTAGAGCTAACCTACAGTGTATTTGTTTTAGAGCTAACCTAACAGTGTATTTGTTTAGAGCTAACGTACAGTGTATTTGTTTTAGAGCTAACTTTGTTTTAGAGCTAACCTACAGTGTATTTGTTTTAGAGCTAACGTACAGTGTATTTGTTTTAGAGCTAACGTACAGTGTATTTGTTTTAGAGCTAACGTACAGTGTATTTGTTTTAGAGCTAACCTACAGTGTATTTGTTTTAGAGCTAACGTACAGTGTATTTGTTTTAGAGCTAACATAGAGTGTATTTGGCTCGTATGGTATCCCAATGTATTTTTACATGTAATATTTATTTTGTGGATTAACTTTCTTGTTAATTTTAGATGTGAATGTTTTAGTGAAGATATCAGATTTAAACAATGATTTATAAAACTAGTTAGATATTAGTTGTCACAATACTTTTATTATTATTGTTTGTACAACAGTAATGCTAAAATAAGGCTTAGTTGTTGCTGTATTAAATACTTTTGTATGTTTGACACCTAGGTGTAATATCATTGTTAACATTAACTCTCATTGTTAAGGGAACTTATTTGTTGGTTATTCTTTTTAAGAAAGATGTTTCATTAAAAGTTTGATTTTAATATGTAAAAGTTTCACTCCAACCCAATACGTTACAAGTTTCGTTAAAATCGAAAGAAATGGAAAGAAGTACGTGAAACTGGCACATTTCATTAAATGAAGTCAAAATTTTAGTTCGGACTGAAATATTTTTAGGCTTGGGTCTTCAGCAAGGTTGTGTCCCATCGAGCCACCCTGCGGAGGATTATAAACCGGATCAACAAGTTTGTTAGCCACGAACAGTTCACAAAGAGTTTAATCCATCTGGGTCTATTGGATGCCTCGGGGCAGACCCAAGGCCTGAACTCGGATACCCATTTTACACCAAAGAGTTCCATCCACAATTCCTCTCCTCTTGTTCCTCAAGTGAGTAGTTTAGTGTAATTATATTTTACTTGCAGTTTCTGTTCAATACCTACGACAAAGATAACAAAACCGTTTGGGATAATTTCAAATCGGTAAGGTTTGTTTTGGAAACATGTTAAACAATCTGAGTTAGGTTATTATAGTGTGTAACAATGTGTAATCTTTAGACTGTTTGATCAAGTCAGTATGTTAAATATCAATCTCACTGCTAGCTCCATTCGTCAGCTCCTTTTGTTTAAAAAGTCAGTATTTTAAATATCAATCTCACTGCTAGTCCATTCATCAACTTCTTCTGTTTAAAGAAGTCAATATTTTAATTATCTGTCTTTCTGCTAGTCCATTCATGAGGTCCTTCTGTTTAAAAAAGTCAGTGGTTTAAGTATCCATCTTTCTGCTAGCTTATTTGTCAGCTCTTTCTGTTTAAAAAAGTCAGTATTTTAATTATCCATCTTTCTGCTAGCTCATTTGTCAGTTCTTTCTGTTTAAAAATCAATATTTTAATTATCTGTCTCTGCTAGACCATTCATAAGCTTCTTCAATAAATGTCAGTTTAATCGATTCCCAGCATAAATTGTAAGAGTTAAAAAAAAAACTCAAACTTTGTATCATACTGACGTGGTGAGCTCTGCCATTTTGTAAATGTCTTTAATAGTAACAGTCTTACCAGACAGAGTGTATTTGAAACTATATTCATGTTCTGTATATAACTGTTATAAGTGATATTTACGGTATTGTGGAAAAGGTAATGTTAGCAGTGGCCAGTAAAAAAAGGTAGAAAAATTTTATTGGGTTGGTTGAGAGAAAAGTATCAAAAATCATCATCACTCGTATAGTCCACTTTCGTTGTCCACGAGAGAAATTTACATTGTACACATGAAATATGACTATTTTATAGGTTGGTCAGTTGGATCATCTCTCCAGCCATTCCATAGCTGTTGTTATTCTTATTATGGATTTTCATCAAGTTTCAAACAATCTCCTTCAAAGTATTTCGAGTTCCGGACTTTTTTGGCTAATAATAATCTAAATATTTGTCATACATTATTTTATATTTTAAGAGTTTTACTCTTAATTTGGAGACTTTGGGTTTACAGGTTTTGGTTTAAGACTAGGTTTACTTTCAGACAGCTGTTGTAGAATCTTTATGTCGGCCACCTATGTCCAGAGATAGTTCACTGGCCAAAAACTCTGTCCAGCTGCTGAAAAGTGGTAAAGGAACTGACGTGACTTTTCAAATAATCACAGTTCAAGGTGAGAAAGAAACAAATAGTAAATACTGACATTGTTTTTAAACTATATATATGAGCATTGTGCCACGTGATTTAATGAGAGTGGGCTTGATAACTACTTAATTTTTAGAAATGCTATTCTACAAATACTGTAGATTCAACATTTTTTTAAATTAAAATTTTTGATCTGTTTTAAGCTAAATTTTTTTTTTTTTTTTTGCTATTGTTTCAATTTTTCATTGATGATGTAATAATTATTGTTTCTTATATATTTATTAAACCAAGAGATTGACGAGCATGTTGCTATGGTTAAAAATACAGATTTAAAATAAATTCACTCGCTATATTTTTTCCAAGCATAAAATGCCACATTATCATTAGTTAGCTTGTTGACTCTGATTGGAGTTCATCTCAAGAAATAAGCAATTATAATGGGAGCCAAAAACCTCTGAGGGTTGTTAAATGCACATAGCTAGTAAATTGGAGTAATTTTGTTTTAGATATAAAATTTTCTTCCATAGGATTGTTTAGGCATAGAGTTAGGCTTTTTAGGCTTAACCCAACAACATTAAATTTTCATCATTTAAATATATCTTTTTAGGCTTAACCCAACAACATTAAATTTTCATCATTTAAATATATCTTTTTTTTTTTTACTATTTTTAATTCTCTAATAATGCTAGACTATGGATCTTAGGGTCCACTGTTTGGGCCTCTTTGCTACTCACTTTGAAGTGACAGTTAGATGCTACTATTCAATTAGAATAGCCCAGGTGTTAGCAGCAGGTGCTTTTGACTAGCTGCCTTCCCTCTAGTGTATGAAATAGCTTGTGCATATAGCTCATGTATAGCTTTGCTCACATATCTGAAACAAACAATTCTCTATTAAATCTCATTTGATTTTTTCTTTTAACATAGTATCTATTATTATTTCCACTTATTATCAACTAATTATTTGGATTGTTACTTTTATTTTTCTTTAGTATATATGAATCAATAGAAACAGTTTGTGACTCACGTTTAGACCAAATTACGTATGTGAAGGTGTGTCTTTCATACTCACAAAGTAGCTGTAACACTTAGTATTCTGATTAAAATGTCGGGCTAAATGGGATATCATTCATTGGTAGTTTCTTTTAGTATTTTTTGTTCATAAATGTGCAGATTCAACAGACACAGTGATTGACTATACAGAAGGTCACCCAGTTGACCAGTCCACTGTTGAACAAGAAGTTGAATGCCATGAAATTAAAGCCCATTGTGTAATCATCGCTGCTCAGTGTGATTGGTTCCGTCGAGCTCTTCTCAGTGGGATGAGAGAATCGATAGATAAGTTAGTGAAACCATTCACGTATTTAGTTTATTAGTTGTTATATGTAGCTATAGAAACTGTACACATGCTAATAATAAAAGAACACAATGTCGTGTATAGCAATTAGTGAAAAAAAACCACAGTACGCGAACAAACTGTCAGAAATCTGATATCAGAGGAACTAGTTTCAACACATTCGTGCATCGTCTTCAGTCTCGTGCAGAAGACAACGTGAGACTGAAGAGGATGCAGAAATGTGTCGAAACTAGTTTTTCTGATATCAAACTTCTAACAGTTAGTTTCGTGTGCTGTGGTTTTTTTCACATGTACACATACAGTAATAAAATAGCTTTCTATGTGAGGGATTTTTATATAACTTATAGTTTAAGTAATGCAAGTTTTGTTATTTGTAAGACTATTTGGTAGTATTTATAAATCGAGTAACAAGTTTATCGTACAACTAATTAGTTGTAATAACAGTACAAATAATGAAGGGACTTCCATAGTGATAACTTACTGGATACATAAGTGAGATTAATATTGTAAGTTTGAACTTTGATATTGAATCTTAATCTTCTTCTTTTTTCTTTCTTTCTTTAGAAAAATTGTAGTCCATGATAGCAATCCCACGTTATTCAGGATATTTCTGGAGTACTTATACGGTGGCCACCTAGAAACTAGCCAGCTGTCTACAGAACAGCTGGCTGACCTCATGCAATTAAGTGATAGATATGAGGTAAAAAAAAAAGCTCCTTGGCATGCTCTCTGATTTTCTTGCTGTATTAAAGTGTACGTTGATTTTTTAAGATTACAATGTAATACCATACGGTTTCGTGGATGGTTATGTCTACAGAAGTTTCCATGAGCTGTATTTAAGCATATGTCTATTTTGTAAGACGACAAGGAAGTGTCACAGTTGTCTTGGACGGTCAGAACTACGCTCTTCTTCGTGGGTTGGAATGACATTTCAGAAATGTTATGGAGTAGGTGACGAACTGTACTGTCTGCTTTGAGACTCTGATGGTTGAACAGTAATAACAACACTATGTGTGTATGGAGTAAGTGATGAACTGTACTGTCTGCTTTGAGACTCTGATGGTTGAACAGTAATAACAACACTATGTGTGTATGGAGTAAGTGATAACAACACTGTGTGTGTATGGAGTAGGTGACGAACTGTACTGTCTGCTTTGAGACTCTGATGGTTGAACAGTAATAGCAACACTGTGTATGGAGTAGGTGACGAACTGTACTGTCTGCTTTGAGACTGATGGTTGAACAGTAATAGCAACACTATATGTGTATAGAGTAGGTGACGAACTGTATTGTCTGCTTTGATACTCTGATGGTTGAACAGTAATAGCAACACTATATGTGTATGGAGTAAGTGATGAACTGTACTGTCTGCTTTGAGACTGATGGTTGAACAGTAATAGCAACACTATATGTGTATGGAGTAGGTGACGAACTGTACTCTCTGCTTTGAGACTCTGATGGTTGAACAGTAATAGCAACACTATATGTGTATGGAGTAAGTGATGAACTGTACTGTCTGCTTTGAGACTCTGATGGTTGAACATTAATAGCAACACTATACGTGTTCTTCCAATAGCATTGGAAGTGGATTTGTATCTGTTTATGGATACTGTAGAGTCTGCATGGGGTTCTGACCCTGTTTCCTACTTGACCTTGTGTCATTTTTTCCTATTAGAGATTCTTTGCAAGGCATGCTCTTACCTTCTTATGGCTTCTAACTTTGCGATTCTATCCGGCCATTCCAATGTTTTTTAATGTTTATGTTGAGTTTGTTTGTAAATTTTTATGTGTAATATTATCTCCTGAAATTTTAAAACGTGATGTAAACATAAATGGATGAGTCATAAATGTACCATAAATTGGATGAATCATATTAAATTACAACTTCTGAACTTCAGATGGATCCTTTGAAGCAGTTATCCGAAGAAGCACTCAAGGGTCACATTGACGAAGATTCAGCCTTGTTTCTTCTGAGTATAGGAGACCAATTTAATGCTAAGACACTGAGGGTAAGGATTTCTATGTTGTTAAAATAATTCCCTCACCTTATGTTAAACTGTTGGGATATTTTAAGAAGGTGATGTAATTTATAACCTTGGGTCAAGAGTGCCGTGTACTGTTTCTAATGATATCGCACACCCATTTGTGTCTTCCGTTCTCCTATAATTTAAATTCTGTAGTGTAGTTATGATTTGTGCAATTAGGGTTTACTTTTCTAAGTGACAGTTGAATAGTTTGTACAGTCAGAAAGCTACTGTAATGGTTTTAAACTCTTATTTAATTATTTATGTTGAACCAGTTTATATGTCTATAATAATCTTTCTTTGTATATTCCATCATGTGTCAGTCTTGACCTGATAGTGTTAAACGTACTTGGTTCATAATTTTAGTATTGTTCATCACCCTTAGGTTATGATTCAACATGGTACTATGTCAGTCATATTGATTCATACACAAAGTAATAAAAAAATACTGCTCTAAAATTTTACATATTAATCTCAAGCCACACAATCCAGTAATAACACTTCTTCCTGTGTGATAGACTTGCTTTTCTTTCCTTGTTTTATTTTTTTAATTACACGTTAATTGTAAAGAGTGAGAGTTCTTAACCTTGCGACTTTGTTATTTTTAATTCTCCATTCACAGTACGTATTATTTTTACCCTATAAATGCTAATAAAACATAGCACTCAACAGTATTTAAGATCTTTAATTTTGTACACTTGACTTGTTATTTTTTTAGAGAATTTTATGTCGGTAAGATTATACATCCTACAAATGAGATATAAAGAACACCTAACTGATAGTAAACTCCACAAGAGACAAAACTTGTTAATATCAATTGACAACAATGTTGTGGAGACATTAGCTGAATTTTTGTATTACTACTTTGTAGGTGAACTTGGTACATACTCCAACATAAGTTTAAAGATCCCAGTGTAGCATTAATGTTCTTTCCCACATTTATTTGATAATCCCATACTCAAGTGACTTATATTTTTTAGGTATTTAACAATACTTCTTCACTGTACTCTGATAATCCCATACTCAAGTGACTTATATTTTTTAGGTATTTAACAATACTTCGAGTATGGGATTATCAGAGTACAGTGAAGGAGTATTGTTAAATACCTAAAAAATATAAGTCACTCGAGTATGGGATTATCAGAGTACAGTGAAGGAGTATTGTTAAGTACCTAAAAAATATAAGTCACTTGAGTATGGGATTATCAGAGTACAGTGAATAGGGAGTTATATTTTTTAGGTATTTAACAATACTCCTTCACTGTACTCTGATAATCCCATACTCAAGGGAGTTATATTTTTTAGGTATTTAACAATACTCCTTCACTGTACTCTGATAATCCCATACTCCTAGGGAGTTATATTTTTTAGGTATTTAACAATACTCCTTCACTGTACTCTGATAATCCCATACTCGAGTGACTTATATTTTTTAGGTATTTAACAACACTCCTTTACCGTATATTTTACTTGTTTTCTAAAGAAAGCTAAGATGGCCAATTTATCTTTTTTTATTTATTTATATATAAGTATTTTGTATATTTCTTTCATATATCCCTTTTTTTTGGATTATTTTTGTTTGTCATAGTTCTGGTTGGTTTTTTTTTTTTTTGTATTTCATGCTTGGCTTGTATTAAAGTATATACTAGTAATTCTGTCTTTTTTATGTGTTACACTTTAGTTTTTGGTATACTGGTGAATATTTATTGCTTATATACACGAACATTGTACTTGTTTACCACAAAACCGACACTCATTTGAACATGTACGTACATTATCAGTAACGATGCTGTATGTAAGTATTATGATTAAAATACAATTATAATGTGTGTGTTTTTACAGAATGCAGCCTTGGAATTTATTGCTCTGAACAAAGACATCATTAAAAGTGACGTGTTTTATGATCTTCCTGAAGATCTTCAGTCTGAAGTGGAAGAGATGATTACTTGGGTCGAACTTCGGTACAAACTTTTTTATACCCATTACATACATGCTCAGTAGATAACGTGAAATTTGGTTTTGATCGTATCATTTTTGAGCGAGGTTTTAGATTTTTGTAAAATATTACGTTCCTGATGGTGAGAAAGTAATACATTGGAGTGTATGAGACGTCCAGGTTTTTATTTTTCTTCAACGGATAATTGGGTAAATGTTTTATTGTAATTTAAAACTTTATTTAGTGTGTGTGTACTATTAAACGTTGGTGTTCTTCAAAAGCTTTTGGTGTTTAGAAGTGATACTAGTGAAATGATACTAATAACAGCTTAACAACACTTCTTGCACGAGAAGAAACGACTGCACTAGGACGTACACGTTGAAATATATGATTCCATTTTTGGAAGCAGTCATTATTACCAGTAGGGGGCGCTTTTGCTAGCTTTTTTATTGATCCTTCATACTACACCATAATTTACTTAACCAGTAGCTAACATTTAGGGTGACCAGACTTACATACCAAAAAAAACTGAGACAGCCCAGCCCTTTGCCCATAATTTCAAAATAGTTATTACAAATTTGAAATAATTTAACTTTTATTTAATTTACTATAAATATATGGAACTGTTCCACAATAGTTCCAAATATATTAACATTGGCATTGTTTGAGAAATAATTTTAATTACCTTTTTTGGTGATAGACACAAAAAAAATGAGAAAAAATAGTTAAGTTGCACATTCAAGAAATCTTTAATTATCCTCTTTATCCAATTCCAATTAAAATAGGCTACTTCATACCCGGATTTATTTAAAAGTCCATACTTCATACCCGGATTTATTTAAAAGTCCATAACATTTTCAAACATACTACTTTTAGGTTTGAACATTACTTTGAAACTTTTAGACATATTTTTGTGAAGAACGAATAGATTGTAGAAGTTCTGTTTTTTTTTCTTTAGTCCTAAAAATCAGTACGTGATTGTGTAAAACATGCTTTTGATGTTGAGCACTGCCTTAACTCTTTCAGCATGTGATCAGTTAACCATTTTGTGCTTGTTATAGTTTTTATGCTATAACTTTTAAGTTAGTAGGTGAATGTTATCGAAATTTGGCAGTTTATCAGTAAACATTACAATGCTTTCATACGCAAAATATAATTTTTTTTTTATAAGTCTT
>NW_013668404.1:47706-52503 GCF_000517525.1 Limulus polyphemus | reverse complement strand
TTACTACTAGACATAGAATATATATATATATATATATACACAGTATGGAACAGTATGTGTATAAAATACATAAAGGCTCCAGTGGTAACTAGTGAGATTTATTACAATACTTGTGATATAATTTATATGACATGTTATTGTAGACACTTAACCAACAAATTCATGGACTCACAAGCAGTTTGGAACATAAATAGTTTTAAAAAAATGATGGGATCCATACCTGTCAGTAATTTTAGGGTTAATTTCTTAACTAAATGAACTACATAACAAAGACATCTTTGCATTTTCCAACTGTTTTGGTTTTATTATGATTTTCAACTTGGCTAATATTTACCTGTTTAATGCATGTATATCTCAATAACTATTCTAGGTAAAAAAGTGTTAAAACACTCTTAATGGTTTGTTGTTTTCCTTGTGTTCAAAATTATTATCATTATTTAGTATAAATGACTTGTTATATCAGTAATACTGTAACAACTTGAATTTCAGGAATTCCCAGCGAAGTGACGAGTTATCGTGTCCTCAGTACCTAGGCGCAGATAGCCCCAGCTCTATGTCCTCCAGTCTCCTTGATATCGAGGAACTTACTTCAGCCATCAATATTTCTGGAAAAGAGGTTAGAAATGTGGGTTTCTAAAAAAACAAGTTAAGGTTCTATCGTATCGTCCTACTTACATACCTATATTTAGCTGGTATTGCATAAGAAAGGAAATATCATTTGAACTGAGGAAAAAAACTTGTAAATAGATAGTTGAATGAGCTTAAATGAACAAAAACGAAGTTTGTTGAAATTATTTATATATTTGACTTGCTTGAAAGTAATTTGGTTAATAATATAGTATATGTTTATCTTAACACATTCGTTGTCATGTGCCCCACTGATGGGTCGGTTAATAATATAGTATGTGTTTATCTTAACATGTTTGCTGCCATATCCCCCACCAGTGGGTCACAAAAAACTTTTAGTTATTGACCTCGTGACACACTGATAGGTCACATATTAAAAGTGGCTTCAGTGAGCTAACTAAACATAGTATAGTTACCCATATAAATAGTAGACACATGGGTTAAGGAAAAAAAAGGAAAGTGTGGTTAGCATTAGGGTAGGAATTATTAATACTACTGGTGGCAGCGAATGTGTTAATCTAAATTTATTTACTGTCAAATAATTTTCATATTCGTAGCCATCTCCGTGTTCTTAGGTTATAACTTAAAAAAGAAAGGGTGTTTTGGCATAAGTTGCACATAAAAATGGTTTATATATTTTTTTCTTCATGTAGCCGGAAGCGACTTCTGATTCGAGTTCCGTCGAAGAACTTCCGTTGACCCACGACTCTGCCCAGTTAGAGGCCTGTGTTGCCCAGTTACGTGACATTGTGGGCGAGTCTGTACCTCAAGAACAATTAGTTCGCATTTCCCTAGCAGCTGATTATGACGTAAACCGAGCCCTCAATTTTTTCTTTTCCTGAGTCTGATCGTTTTTTAGTCGCATGTGTTGTTTGGTTGTTTCTTTGTTAGTTTGTGTTGGCCAGCCCAGAATGGGTTTGGGTGCAGATCACACCTTGTTATTAATAATTTTGTTACCTACTCCTAGAATACAGTGCTGGTCCGCTGTAGGTGTGTAAACCGATGTCACCAGCCGAAGATTCCAGCCCTCCTTATGTCCATAGTCATGATGGCATACTAACTGTATAGATACACCTCACAGCTGTAAATGTATTACTTGTATAAATAGATTCTCTTCTAACTATTAGCTTTATTCTCTTTAGTTTCAGATACCTGGAACAAATTTGATTCTAAACTGTTTTTTTTTTTTTTGTGGCATCTTTATTGGAGGAAAGCAAATGATAGTATTTTACAAACTTTATGTTAACTCTTGGTGCTGTTACCCGTTAACGTCCTACAAACTTTAACTCTTAAGATTTAAATTCCATTATCACTTTTATTTATTAACACTTGTTTTTCAACTTTATCTTCACTATCAACCACCAGCTGAAAGGTTTAATGTATAGTACTTGTTAATAACTCTCTAAAAAAACAAACAAATATATATATATATATATATGTATGTATGTATGTATCTTTTGACTTTAATAATAATTGGATCTCTGTGTTTTGTACGTTCTAGTTTTACTTCAAAGCCATTCTAATATTACCACAAGTTTTCAGATATTTGCAAGATTCTTCTTACTTGTGTTCGGATTGCTGTTTTGTTAGATGTTCTCACCTTTAATATCAACAATAAAGAGAGAATAACTTCAAAAATTTAGTGAAACCGGTATATTTTTAATGCAAGTCCCAAGTTTCGTTTACGTATGGGTAACAGACAGTATTGTGTTGATATTAAGTATACTGGTTTTGTCTCCAACTTTGATACATATATCTTAAAAAATTGTGCTGGGTATGGCTTACATTACTTTTTATAAAAGATAAAATTTCTAAGATGACAGACAATATTATTTCTTTACTTCTCCCACCTGTGCGACGAGAGATAGTTTTGAATTTTGAGCATCATGAAAAAAATGCATTTTCAGGAAGAAACTTAAAATTTTCATATTTGTTCAAGCATTTTTTTATTTTATTTTTTGTGTGTGTGTGGGTTCATTTAGAGAAGGATCAGAATATTGGTGTTACATGAACATTCCAATAACATACACTTAAAGTTTGAATAGTTATGTGATTTCAGCATTTTAGGCAACCATAATGCAGCAAGTTGTATTTTTTGATCAAAATTAAAAGCTTGGTAGGATAATAAAATAACAGTCATTATCTTCTTTGAAAATCAAGTAATAGTATGGTGGCAGTTTTAGAAATATTGTGTTAGTTCCAAGTGAATCAAAATATGGTAGTGTGACCTTTTAATAGTAGGTGTCAGTTTGTTTGTAAGGAAAAAAGCTATTATTTTCTAATTATTAAAACACAGGAAAGTTTCCAAGGATATCACAAAAGTTTAATTGAGTTAGTGTGTTTAAATTTAATGGAAATCCTCAAAACTTTATATCCAGCAACCACTCTTTCTCCTCACTCTTCTGGAAAGTATTCATTTTTATCAAAAGGAATATGATACTGATTATGTGACACTTTGTAATGCTGCAACCAGAAACCTTCGTACAAAATAATAACTGTAAACATTTAAATTGAGAGGTAATTAACCTTCCTGGTACTGTGTGAAAACCTGTAAACATTTAAATTGTGAGGTAATTAACCTTCCTGGTACTGTGTGAAAACCTGTAAACATTTAAATCGTGAGGTAATTAACCTTCCTGGTACTGTGTGAAAATGTCACATTTACTCTGTCGTCACTTTTTCTGTTATTTTGGATGGGTGCTAAAGACGTCAGTGTCACTTTAATAATGTACCCACTTTGTCATCAGGTCTTTCTGTTGATTTTGGGATGAGTGCTGTAGGCAGTAGTGGGATAACTCTGTAGTGTTAGTTCAATAAATCCTTCACTCCAAAGTAATTAATTCTTGAATTGTGTCTTTTAAGAGTAATTGTTAGTAGACTTTTTCTGTTCATGTGAGTAATAATTTATATTTAATTTCAAAATGAAATCAAATAATGTACTACTGTAAATGCTTCTGACTGAAAAATGCTTGTTTTCTAGAACTACTCAAAACAGAAAAGATATTTCTCCATGCAAGCAAATCATTGAAACATTTAGCTAAAAGTACAGATAAAAAAAATTAAAACTGCACAATTATGTTAATGATCGTTTTGCCTGGTCCAAAGTTTCTAGCTAATACACTAAATTTGATAATCATTTCCCAAAATTTGGATATACATATTTGTCATTTTTAGTAGTTAGTTTATGAAGTGCCAGCAATATTAGAACAAGTCATGTTACTGGTGAAACAACTGTCTACAGATTATTTATAGAATCTTGGCGTTTCTACGTTGAAGATTTCTCGCACATTCCATGATATTTCACATGATCTAGCTTTTATCTTGACACAGCTTCTTCCACTGAAGTATTAATGCAATTTAAAATTATTTTGATGCCTTGACCAAAGTTTTCTGCATTTGTTTTATTAAATATTGAGGTGAAAACTAATTATTTGTCCTTATTGTATGTTTTGTCGAGAATTTAATGTGACCCTAGACCTAAATGTCTGCTTTTAAAGAAAGGAATAACACAGAGTTGAGGATCTTGTTTTATTTATGCATTGTTACGTAAAAGGGTATCACTTGTTAATTGAAATCTGAGGGAATTTTTGCTATTGCTTCTTCTGTGATGTCACAAGTTTTCTTTGCGAGACACAGGTTTTTACATTTTTCTGACTTTTTTGGTTTTCTTACCAGTTGACCAGTCGGAGACAAAAAAAAACTTATTGGAAATCTAAAAAGGAAAAGCTATAGCTTTTTGTACTGTTCAGATGTAAGAGGAGATGAAGAGGTAAATGCTGTTTTTCCACGTGAGGCAACTGATCTTTACCTGTACTTGGTGGGAATTCACACGGCACTTTGTTACCACAGTCTTCGTTGTTACAAGAATCAGGTGGTATAAGTATACATACTGCCATGCAGGTGACTGATGCTTTCCTATAAAAAAGTTTGGAGCACAATGCACAGATTAATCATAATCTTCTTGTCACCCCCCCCCCCAACACAACTTCTTTTGCCTCTCGTAAGGGAAAGTAATTTTCTAGCCTTTGCTGGCAATTGTATATTTGATGTAACTTTTACTGCCAGAACATTTTAGTGTTTCACGCTTATTGAACTAAAATATGTTACCCTCATTTTACATGACAGTATTTCCCACTGCTTGAATAAGAATGAGCTAACCCCCCCCCCCCC
>NW_013668404.1:40666-47141 GCF_000517525.1 Limulus polyphemus | reverse complement strand
CCCCCCCCCCAACTTGAACATACCATTTTCTCCAATTCCCACTGTTTGGATAAGAGCCTACTATCCCCCATTTAACAATAAAATCTCCTCATTCCTTTGGAAAGAGCATGTTATCCTCCATTTAACAGTAGCTTACAATCTTAAAATTAATCTAACAAAGTAGTCTACTTCCTCAAATGTTTCGGATAAAGATTCCTAGCTCGTTTGAAAGGTTTTCTTTTTCTCCAAAGCGCATGCTTTCATCGCAGTGTTGCACTTCAATGTATTGATGATTCCTTCCAGAGGAAGAAATAGTCACTTTGACCTTTTATAGTGTTTTTTTATTACTAATTTTTTTAACTTTTAGTATTCCTTAAACCATACTTTGCCATCTCACACTTATGATAAAGTATGTCTGCATTTAGTAAAGTAAGAGGAACACGGCATCAAAGAAATCTTTTCCATCCATTTCGACTTTATTTTCTTGTTTGTACTTTCACTAGTACTCATGAAACATTTGTGTAACGAAAGAAATGGGATGTTCCACGAATCTCATATTTCAAACTCTGGTGCTCGTGCGAGTTTTCAAAAGCACATCATCATTTTTCTTTTTTTTTTCTGTGAAAGTATACACACCCACACAGTTTGAAACTGAGCTAAGACAAAACGTTAACACTTGTGCTTAATGAGGACCCATATTTTATTTTTTCCACAGTTGTAGTTATTAGTGTGGGAGAACCCAATTTCTGTTTATTCACAACAGTTTCTTATAATAAACGTGTAAAGTTTGTCAACAGATACAATGTGATAGATAGCTAACAAAACAAATGCTATTATTTAATCAAAATATTTAACTTGTTAACTGAAGACACCAGCAAAATATTTAAAACATATTAAAGATATCAAGATTTAGTAGACTTTTCATGGATTTTTTTTACAGCTGGAGAGTTTAAGTACAACTGTTTATGTAAACAGTTTTTTGTGATGAAATAATTCATGGGTCCAGTTTGAGTTGCCTTGAGGGATCAAAATCGTTTGCTGCATATTTGTATAACTATTTTTTAAATATCAGTTTTCAGTTAGAAATAACTTAGTTTTATATATTATTGTTCCACTCTAGTCTATTTTTTGTGGGGATAGGAGTTGCACATGTAACAGAAAAAGTTTAAATTTACTGAAATTTTTTGCATATTTTTGGCCAACATACCATATAGCAATGTTAGATATTGAGCCGATTTCGAAGTATTGAAGGTTTTGATATTCAGGAGTCTATTTCTTTCTATTTGTTTGAATACTGATATAAAGATTAGTAAACATTTTAGTTGACAATTAATACAGTTCAACAACTGAACAGTGTATGGAACAAGTTGATACTTTCAGCTTTAGAAGTCGCACAGTGTGTGTAAGTACTATGAAGTTGTAACTTCAACATTTTCCATAAGAAGTCTAACTGACAAAAATGTTTGTATTTTGGAAAACAAACCAAGTAATAAATTTTGGAATCCTTGTTTCAAGGGAAACCAGCTAAAGCATTAAACTTTAAAATAATTAAGTCTTTTTCTATGTAAATATGAAATGTACAATCCTTTTTGCACTGATAATAATTAATGTTCACAAATTATGGTACAAAGTTAGAAATTTAGGGTTTTTCCTATTAATAGAAGACACTTGGTTCTCAACCATTGAAATGTTGATTTTGTAGAAACAAAGTAATTTATCTTTGTTACAAGATGGACAAAAGATGATAGATTAGGAAGAAATCATACTTTTATTAGGAAAAAGTACTTAAGATTGATTGTAAGTTGAGTGTTTTTCCACTTTCAGTTTGCAACTTTTTGAACAGCTCTGGGGGACAGATATGGGGGATATCATGCTCCTTTTGATAAAAACAGACACTTTTCAAAACCATGAGGGAAACATGTACTTAGATAAGAAATTTAAGCTCATTAGGCATTTTCTTAAGTTGATTAAGTTATTGTCCCCCCCCCCCCTTTTTTTTTGTCAAGTTCACTGGTGAATCAGTGATAAATTTACAGAATTATAATGCTCTAATCTGGGGTTTGATTCCCTACGGTGAAGAAAATCCATTGTGTAGCTTTGCAATAAAACAAGTTTTCTTTTCTGAAATCAACACTTTTTTTTCAGAATGGTGATGGGAACCTCTAGATACAAGTTTTTAAGAAGTTGTGTTTACATTTAAGCACCTTAAGCCATATTTCTCACATTAAAAGGTTTAGGATATCACGGTAATGGGGGAAGCTAGCTCAAGATTTCTCTTAGATTTTCTAAAAGAATTAAAGCAATTTTTCAAGATATGGTACATCTTTTTTAACTTTTTTTTTCAACTTACTATTAACTTTTGTATTTCATTCCTTGTGTAATCATAGTAATGTGATACTTCCTTCTGTTTTTTTATTAACAGTATTTTGAAATATTGTATGTTTCGGTTTATTTTAGTTCATTGATAATATGACAATTGTTGAGTGAGAAAGGAATTTCTAAGTTGGAAATTTTCTGTTAACTTTAAATGAACATATTAATGTATATTATAAAATTTTCACTTTGTATAAAACATGTTTCTGTTGGTTTTGGTTTAATAATAGTAACCGTGTCTCTGAATCACTGTAGGAAGCTTTTCTTTATATTTTTTCCTCCCTTATTGTAAAATCCTTCTCTGTAACTTTTCCAGCTGCCTTTTTGGTTAACAGTATGTGTTCTCCTGCTCTGGTACTGTCGTTGTTGGTAACTAGATGAAAGAAGTTGGGAACTTTATGAACATCCTTTGCTTGAAGTCCGCTATACCCCTGTTTCTCCAGTACAGCGTATGGACTGCTGCTCAAGTAGTTACTTTTCATATCTCTCTTCTGTGTTCATGGCTCGAACTTCTTTTTTGGTTTTACCTATTAGTAGCCTACTGCTGTTTACTGTAGACAATACAGGATTCCTGCCTGACAGTACTTTTGTATTATTGTTACTTTTTCTTCGTAAGTTCTGTTACTGGGTCAAGCTGATATTTTATAAGCTTTAACTTCTGTTAGCTTTCTTAGAATTCACATATTGTGTGTGTGACTATCTTTCTCTTTAAGTTTATTTGGATTGTAAAATATCCTTAGGAGGTACTGCTTTCTCTCACCAGGAAACATTCTTTGTTATTATTTTTATTCACTCTAGATAGAAATATGATGTTATTCACATAATACTCAGTTTTAATGTCTCGTTAATTACGTAATCAAACTTTATCTCTTGCTTACGCTTGAAAAGGTGTCTCTGAAAGAAAGTGTTAAAAGTAGAGACATTTTTCAAGTGAGTCTTTTATATTAAAGTATCAATATTCTTAACTCCAACACCCACATTCATCGACGTAGTTACATGAAAGTTTTTATATCTTTGGGAAAATTTTCAACTGATTGTTTCTTCCTAGTCTAGTCTGTAGTCTCTTACCATTCCACAAATTTGGTATCAGTTATCTTCATTCTTTCGATAGTTCTGGGTCATGACCTCTCATAAAATTAACTATTTTAAACGGAATCTCCAGCCTCGATTTGAAGGTGTGTTTTCTTTGTATACATAACAAAAAGTCGTAATTTATTCGCTTAGAGCTAAAATGTTTACACAACTTCTTTCACTCCAGAACTTTAATTTTTTTATTAGTGTTATATTAGAAAATTATACTAGCAAACAATAATGGCAACAAACAAACTTATAACTCCAAAAAGCACATAGAATCACAAAAAACGAGCTAATGAAAATAAAAAAAATGTTTAATCCAAAAGAACTTGATTTTTTTTTCTGTATATCATCTAGTGTAATTCAAGGGACCGTAATTATAACCACATTTTCTCCAGTAGAAAAGAAAACATCAAGCAGTTGTGTGTGTTTTATACAAGTTTCAGAATTAGTTTAGGACTGATAAGCATTGTCTCAGTTGCAGGGGGGGGGGGGTCAGTTGGTAATGTTGGATCACTCCATAGAATGACACAAACTGGTAAATTCCAGATATTGGTTAGGCTATACCATTGTCTAAGATATTAAAGGATGATTGTGGATCCAAAATAAATGTGGCGTTGAAAAGGTGTCAATTCATTTAAAGCTGTCAAAGTGAGAAAATAGTAAAAATTAAAAAAATATTGTTTTCACACTTCAAAATATGCTTCGATTGGATGAGGGGAGGACATGTTGATCATAAGGTAGCTTTTGGACATTGAGTTATGTTTATAAATGTAGTTTGTTTGTTTTTTGATTCCTTTTCATATCTGTTGTTTCCTTTATGTGTGTCTTTTTCCAGGAAGCTTTTATAGTGAGTATTGGATTGTATGTAACATCTTACACTGTAATAAATGTTCAAATTTTCAGAAAAATACTTCTTTTTCCAGAGGCAAAAGCTAATATGTAGAGTTTATCCATAATCTTCTCACACTAGTTTCTTGACACTGTTCATATTTTATTTCCCCACAAAAGTTTTTCCTGCTTTTTTTTAGTGACCCCCTGTTTCTCTTTCACTCGCACTTCTCAGTGCTACGTTCTAGCTTAATAATTTGATAAATATTGTAATGCTTCAGTCACAAGTCACACTTTCCGTAGCCCGGCATACATTACACATGTTTAATAAGCAAAGTTTCAGAAACCTTCAGTCAGGCAAACGAAATGTTTTACTATTTGGTGATAGGGAGGGTGGTTTTGACGTATAATTTGGCGTTCTTCCCCGATTTGTTGGACGTAAAAAATTCCTGAAACATGTAACTGTTTTCCACGAAGTGCTCAAAATTCGGCAAGGTGTTACCAATTGCTAAAAATAGAAAGTTGGTTCCAAATAAAGGTTTCAGTAACATGCCTAGTGTACGTTTGGTGTGAAAAAAAACAAAAATGATATTAGGTATACTGAGAAAGAAACTAGTTTATTTCCTGTTTCCCCAAAGAATATTAGAAAATAAATTTATTGGAAGAAAGTACTCCCTCCATGTAAGATAAAAACATTATGAAGGCATTTAAAAAAAAAAGACAAAAGTTTACCCAGTGTTGATTTGGGAAGGTCAACACTACCATATAGTGATTCAGAGATTCAATTATGAACCTACTTTAAAAATGTTAATTAAAAACAAAAAAATATTTTCTGATTGTGTTAAAGTATTTATGCTCAGAGACAAGCGTGATAAAAGAATTCCATTATCAGAAAATAATCTAATATTTTTGCAGGTGTGGTTTGGTATTCCAACAGGTTTACTGTGAAAAAAACAGCAGTATAAGTAGTGTAATAACCAGATGTTTCTACAGTGTATACTGTTTCTGTGTTTAAAACCCTTAGTTGTTTTTTTTTCACTGTAGGAAATATAGGAGTGCCTAAAATTTGTTTTGCATGAGGAGTTTTTCTTTAATAAGACAATACCCAAACAACAACAAAAATTATAGCTTATTCAATCAGTAGAGTTATTTCATGGTGAAAAAACATTGTGTTTTATTCAATACTTAATAAATTATGATTGTGCTGTTAGTTATTTTAAATGAAAGTTGGTGACACCCATCACCCCACTTCACTTTTGGTTGTGTTCATTTAAAACTAATTTCTTTCTGTAACATGTAATCCAGATGATGTATTGTTTGCCACAATACAGGACATTTTTAAAAGGCTATAATTACTTCTGTTTTAAAGTAACCTGTATGCCCCCTTTTTTTTTTCAACATTTATAATTTTTGTGATAAGATACTTCTCATTTTTATTGTTTGTATTTTTGTAAATATTTATGGTATTATTGATTTTGACTTGGTTCGAGTCTTTGTGGTTGGAAAATCAGGTATTCCAGTACTTTGTTACTATAGAAAGATCACAAATGTAGATGTGTATGAAACAGAAACACTAGTAATTCTAGTTTCTTATACTGGTTTTAACCGAGTGGTCAACTGTCATACAACAACTTTGTGTTGAGTGTTATGGAAGTAACTTGTGATTTAATCGGTCATGTTAGGTTAAGAATGAAGAAGTGACTGGAATTACTATAGCTTCTACATGTTGGATGTATTTTGTTCCTGGGTCATGCTTGTATCGTTCACTGTCATAATAAAAATGGACCTAAAGATATCCATAGTGGCTTACATCCTACTTGCCATTACATAAGGCTTAGAAATTAATACTTATAGTGCAGTAAAAACATATTTAAAAAATAGCCATATATAAACAACGCGAAAGACCATAAAGTCCTATGGTCAAGTAACCTTCATTTTTACACATTTTTTATAGTATTTGTAACCAATGAATGCTCACCAACTTTTACTATTTTAGCCACCCATTATACGAGTCTTCTTCAAAATGTATATGTTTAACACTTCAAACTGAATCGCGATCGGCCTCATTTATGTTTGAAATTCGATTAATATTCTAACATCAGAGCTTTTTTAACATAATGCTGATTGAGCCTCTGTTTTCAAATTCGATGACGAGGAACCCACTTTGAGACTAATAATGGCTGGGGACGGCTTGAATAGGTAATGAAGAAAAACTTTA
>NW_013668404.1:35940-40486 GCF_000517525.1 Limulus polyphemus | reverse complement strand
AATATAAGTTTAACATAACAGCAAATGTACAAGGTTTTGTCATCATCAGGTACAAGTAATTTACGACTAGATTAGAATTGTTATTTTAATTTGCGAATTTTATTTTTTCCATAACTGAGTTATTTTACTGTCTCAGCAAATAAGATAATTTCATTTGGACAGAATTTTTTACGGAGACTGTGTAGGTAGTTCATTTGGAAATTTCTCTGCATCCGTACATTAGCATATTCCCCTAAGACAAAATCTCTGGTTAATAAAACAAAGTTATACTTGTGTGTGCCAAGTTCCGTTAACTACTCATGTAGCTACAAAATCGGTGTGTTCACTTCGATTCACTCCAGCATGAGAGGAGAAAAAAAAACTTTTATTTCATTAAAGTTGAATGAGGTCCAGCGTAATGCTTGTTTTACGAAGAAATTCCGGAACTCAACAAACTCGCAAAACAAGTAAGGTACACGGTAAACCTTGGGAAGAAACAAAACATAAAAAAGGGTAATTCTCTTATTTTGTAACACCAGTTCTCGAAAACTACATTGTAGATTTTTAATAAAGAGAACAACTCCTCAGTACACACCATTCGTTTTTTATTTATATTATGTACAGTACATTTCTGGAGAACTATTTAATATTAAGCAGGTTTACACCAACTCTGTTACGTGCGTTTCCCAATATTTTGTCATCCACGACGCCCCCCTTTTTTTTAACAAGTGGAAGAACGAGTTAAATGACGAGATATATAATACACGGATACACATTAAAATACTGTGTTGTAGTAATTACTTGTTATTTTCATTAATAAAAATATATTAAAATGCTCAGTTTTACATTTTTGATTCCAACCATGAATTTTGGGTTTTGATCAAAATTACAAAAATATTAAGTTTAACTACGATGTTAAGTTTACAAGATAATATGTGCAATTGTTAGTGAAATTTAAGGGGGGGGGGCGAATGCCCTTTCCTGCGAGCGCCCATGACTGCATATTTTTATGCAGCGAAATATTAGCACCATTACTCTAACTTGCAGGCCCTGATGGCAAGTTATTACACAAGGTTCAAAATACAAACTTTGCGCTATGGTACTTAGTGTTACAGCTTGATGTAATATGGTTCCCCTTACAATTATCCTTCCAGAATTACTTTGTTACCCGCTCACGTATGATAAATCACACACGAAGCAACCCTTTCCCTTTTCTTACATTCACGCGACTTGCCAGAACTGCCGATAGGGGTAACATTTTGTTATTGTTTTTTTTTGCTCTATTGCATTACGCATGCGTGAAGTAACAGGATTCTTGTATCTTCCATACTTCGTGATTGAGTAAGAAGTGTCTGTTGGGTATTCAGTGATTGTAAATTTTCATTATGATAAGAAGGTTGATTCAAAACAATTGAAAACATTCCAATATTTAAACGTGTTATTTTTGTATGTCTACCTGCGATCTTTATCGAAGTTTAGGTCTTATAGATTTGAGAGGGTCGGCGCATTTGACCTATTCCTCTCTGTTGTTTTAGTAAACTATATAGTTAGACGGTTTGAAAAGGCGGTCTTTTCGCCAACTTCAATTTTATAACACCAACAATTATTTAAGCGGTTGCAGATTTTTAAGTCAGTGGTCTTGTACTTCTTGGATACGTATACATTTAACACGTAGCAAACGCTAAAGTTATTCACATCCCTATACGACTGTGACGTGACAGGTGCCATGCTTTGCAGTTAGGTAACTTACTTTTTATTTTTCATCTTTGCCAACCATTTTTGCGGAACATACCATCTTGAAAGTTAAACACCATATTTTTCTTCACGAATGGATTTAAGGTAAATTCTGGCAAAAGAACAAAGGTACTCAAGCTCTAATTAGAAATTAATTTGAAATGTAAACAAAAATTGTGTATTGGATGGATGTTTTTCTCAGATAGAGGGAGGGAGTAAGCTAAAAATGAAATATGAAAAGTCATTTAACGGTACTTGAAAGTTATAAATTGAATAGTGTGTTAGTCTTCTGTAATAATTTTGTCACTTCACAGAAAATATTGATGGATGATTAACAAGATTAAATACATACAAAATCCAACTTTATGCTTGCTTACTGAAACGAAATATCAAGATTGGACAATCTGGTTGGAATGATCAATTTTATTTGAGAATGAATGTTCAGGTAAAAACAAGCAACACATTTTCTATAATACTAGCTGCTACATTATTCAACGAACACAGTACAGGTTTCATAGGCCTTGTAGAGTGTATAGCACATGTTGTATGCCAGAACATTTTGGATGACGTTCAAAGATCAACAACAAATAAAAACAATAATTAATACTAAGTTCCTGGTGCTTCTTTTTTTTTTTTTTGTTCGTTACTGGGCAAGAGTTTTTTTTTTAATTGTAACTTGTAAACCGTTTAATAGAAGAACATTAATATAGTATTTTTAAAAAGAGAGGTAGAAAGTAGACGAAATGAACGTTTAAAATTAACGATAAACGTAGGGGCATTAAATGGTTGACAACATTTAGTTAATATGTGGGAAGTCACGGCAGTTTAGCGTCTAGGAATGGCTAGCGTCTGCAGTTTTACGCGAATATCTGAAACAAATCAAACTTACTTTCTCATACTTTTTTGTTAATAATTTGTCCACGTTATTTCCAAATTGTTGCGAGAGTGGCTTAGTTGTACGTACATCGACATCAGGTTTATTTTAAATATCACACGTGATGTAACAAGTGTTATTCTTGTGTGTTATGCAGAAGAGGGTAAAGACTTATCTATGGTGAGGCACCTACATCTGCTAAACCTTCAAAATGCAGTGATGGTGGGATTCAGAATGCACGTGGAGTACTAAATGGATGACATTTATGCGATTTAAGGTAATTGCTGTTTATTGATATCTTGGGTAACTTCCCCCGAAAACACAAGACCCGGCCAGGTGGATAAGGCGCTCGACTCACAATCTGAGGGTCGCGGGTTCGAATCCGCATCCCACCAAACATGCTCACCCTTTTAGCCGTGGGGGTGTTATAATGTGACGGTCAATCCCACTATTCGTTGGTAAAAGAGTAGCCCAAGAGTTGGCGGTGGGTGGTGATGACTAGCTGCCTTCCCTCTAGTCTTACACTACTAAATTAGGGACGGCTAGCGCAGATAGCCCTCGTGTAGCTTTGCGCGAAATTCCATATCAAATCAAATCAACACAAGACCCCCCCCAAAAAAAACAACAAAAAACACGAAGGTATATTCTGATTCTAGAAAAAGTAACCCCAACTTTTGTAATATTAGTACGATCGTTTTAAGTAACGTAAGGTATATCAACATAGACATCCATAAAACGAAAAGCAACTATTTTGTTGATTGGACGTTCAAACATATCTCGTGGAAGTTACACTTGTATTCATTTTCTAACTTTTAAACAGGATGGTTTCAAAGATTTAGTTCATCTTTGTCCATGGGAATATGGGTTGTTTTCGGTGAAAAATTATAGTCCAAACTCCTGGGTAAATAATTATTGTAACAATTGCACAACTATTTGGAGTTTCTTATTGTATACAAACTTTAGTCTACAAGCATGTACTGGTAATGCTGTGCTTGTGCTAATCACGCATTGAGTTTATAAAACATAACAAATTCAACCACTTTATTCTCACTCTCTATTTCTGTACCTCATCCCAAAAAATTCAATTAGTCAACAAGACCACATTATGGGTGACCGTGAAGCATCAACTTGCAAGGTTTATACCGTATTCTTGAAAATTCAGTAAGTCAGCGAAACCTCATGATGAACGACTTTGAAGTTAAACATGCAAAAGTATACTTCAATGTGAGTTATATTAGATTACAGAAAGTTCGCCTTGTTCACACATTTAACTTGACAAGCACACGCACAAATATATTTAAGCTTAGATAACAAACTTTAATTTTCCTCCTACGAATCAAATAACTTTTAATAATAAGTGATGCATCACACGTCCAGCTTTATCTTTCACTGCAACTTTCGTAGATAAAAGACTCCCTCTACCGGGGTTATTTTTAGAAACGCAATAAAAAAAGCAAAAAAAAAGAAAGACACGTTTTAATATTTAATTGCTTATCTTTAATTTGTAAACGGTAAAATTTGAGATGTTTGACAAGGGAATGCCCTTTCTTCATGGTGGCACAAAATTAGAAACTCCGATGTCATTGAAAGAATTAAGTTCAGAACAACGTACATTATTCGCGATATGCCTAATATATATATATATATATATATGAAAAATGATATTTTTGGCCTAGTTGTCAAATATTGTTACGACAGCGGAAGTCACGTGACCCTGGTAACACGTGATGAGATTATCGAAGGATCGTGAATTGTCTTGGCAACTCTAGTCTGTTCCAGGCGCTCTCTTTTTTAGTATATAAGCCAGGCAAATAAAGCGAGATGAAAATTGCAGACAGACAGATATAGAGACAGATAATTGAGTCAAGCGAGCGGTAGTGACGGTAATATAAAGTGTGTGTGTTTTGTTATCCAGATTGCAAACGTATTAAATGTGGAAATTCTGTGTATTATAAAGTT